>NW_017731568.1:1038917-1059849 GCF_001890085.2 Hipposideros armiger
CAGTTCAGATCCCACATATGAGGGCCAGTGACACTGCCCTCCACAGCTAAGATGCTGAACAACAGCTCAACCTGGAGCTGGGCTGCCCTGAGTCGCAGGTGACGGCATGGGCTGCAGCCCCTGCTGCAGTGGGTTGCCATGGGCTATCATGTGTAGCCAGCAGCCAGCGTGAGCGGCCAGCAGCTGCTGTGAGTGGTGGTCCAGAAGCTGGTGACTGATCTGCCTCGTCAGGGAAGAGCGCAATGATGGTGCCAACTTGGGCCAGTGAAGCAACGTCCTCCACAGCTAGACTGAAGAACAAAAGGAGAGCAAATTGTCTGTTCCTCTTCCCCCAATTACCCAATACAAATATTAAAAATAAATAAATAAATAAAAAGCATAAAACCTCAAGGACACACCAAAGGGAAAGGATATGACAGCAGATGGAGATGTTAATAAAACTTTGGAAGATGGGACACCGATGGATTGTTGCTAAATAACTTAGAAAGCTGAGAAAATACAAGTCTAGTTATATACAAGGGGACATGGGGAGGTGGGGTGGAATTAAGAAAATACCTAACAGTTTTGAGCTTCCAAATTCAAGATTGAAGGTATATCAAATGTTCAATAACCTTGGGTAGGGTAGGACTGAAAATGGGAGATCGCTTTAAAATGTATATAACGAATACTTAAGTCCTCAGATTCCCTTAACCCAGCAGATGATGGCTTTCATGGAAAGGTTGAACTAAAGAGGCTTTGGATCTAAGGTATAGCTGACACATGAGGTAGATTAAGTGAAAATCAGTACTGGGGGATATGCATTTCTGCTTTTCAGGTTACATGTGGAAGGCCTTCCCTAGAATAACATTCTTGGCATCTTGCCCTATCTATCCCTGTCTCGCTTTTCCCATGGAGGAGGAATTACCTGACTGTTGAGTTATAACTGTTGGTCACTGTTTCATGACTTGGAGGATCTAATTCAGTAGTCTTTCTTTCTTCTCTCTTTGTGTGAGGCAGCGATCATGGGTAAGTGAGTCTGCTCTGTAAGCCTGAAAGTTCCCGCAGGTATGCTGACCAAGGTCTAGACAAGGGCATGGAATTTGAACAAGCTCATTTGGCCCTCACATCTAAGCCACATTCTTCTAACCAAATTAGTGAGAAAGGTGATCTTTGGACTTTAATCTCTCAGGTTGTTTTGCTTAAAACTTGGGTAGAGTTTTAAGGCAACAGAGGTATTATTCATAGATTCACTAAATATCAAACAATTTGCATCTTGAACAAAAAGATTCACAGTCTCCTTTCTCTATCTGACTGCTAGAATATTGGCGGCTTCATGATATACAGAGGATGGATCAAACATCTCTGGGGAACTGACCAAAGGTGGGGGGTGGGGGGCGTGGGCAGAGGGGGCAGGGAAAGGACACTACAGATATTAGCATTTGGGAGTCCTCCAATGAAGTGGCCAGGTTTCTGTATGTTCATTTATGTAATGCCCACTGGTCAATAAGCCTGTCCAGGCAAAAAGAGTTTCAAATCATCATTTTAGTGCCTTACTCTTAAATACAAATTTACAATCAGGAACTTTTGAGGAAAGGCTCTACTATAAAAGGCAAAAACAAGAAGAAAAAGGAATAAATGAAAGGATTTCAGAGAAAATAGAAATAATACATGTATCAGAATTAAACATTACACTTCATATTACTATCCTAAGATTATTATTCCACAAAATAAGAATAGGAGGATATAAAAAGATAATATTCAGAAATAAGACAAAAGTTTTACAAATTGAAATAATGATAGTGTATTAGTTTTCTATTGCTGCTGTAACAAATTACCACAAATGTATAAGCTGAAAACAACACAAATTTATTATCTCACAGTTATGAAAATCTGCAGGCTAAAATGGGTCTCACTGGGCTAAAATCAAAGTATTACCAGGGCAGAATTTCTTTCTGGGGCCTCTAGGGAAGAATTTGTTGTCTTGACTTTCCCAGCTTCTATTTAGTTACTGACTGCATTCCTTGGTTTGTGGCTCCCTTTCATCTTCAAGTCCAGCAGTGGCTGGTTGAGTCTTGATCACCTTGCATCGCTGTGACTCTATCTCCCCTGCCTCCCTCTTCCATATTCATAGGCCTCTTGTAATTACATGGGGCTCACCCAGGTAATCCAGGATAATCTTCATATTTTAAAGTCAGCTGATTAACAACCTTAATCTCATCTGCAAATTTAATTCTTTGCCACATAACAGATTAGGAGGTTCACAAATTAGGATGTGGATATTTTTGGGAGGGAGGCATTATTCTGCCCACCACAGAATAGCAAAAATTAAACACGCTAATTGCAGGTCTGAAGATACAATTGTAGAAATAGCTCAGTCAGTGAAATAAAAAGACAAAGAGGTGAGAAATAAGAAGGAAAAAAAATCAAGACATTTGAGAACCAAGCCCAATTATTAGAAATTCCAGAAAAAAAATACAGAGAAAGGGGCAGGGTGAAATTATTTAAAAACAAACAATGATATAAAATAATTTTCCATAACAAAAAGACTTGAATTTTTAATTAGCAGAAATTTCAGAAAGAAAGTGCAGAAGGAATTTATAGGAAGAAATTATGAGACAAATAATACAAGAAAATTCCCCCAAATCTTGAATTTACAGGTAGAAAGAGTCCCTCAAAGTCCAACAGAATATTTGGAAAAGCATCACATTATAATATATCATACATTTCAAAATACTAAGGATAAAAAATATGTGAAAAGTTTCCAGAGAGAAAGAAAAAATCCTATACTAATTGACCTTCTAATGACACTGGCATTCTCTACAATAATATTGGAAGCACAAAGAAAAGTAATTCTTTCTGAATTCTGTTATTGAATTCTGATTCTGGATATGTTGCTAATTAAGTGGAAGAGTTTTTTTTCTTTTTTTCTTTTTTTAATTAAAAAAAAAGTATTTACCTTCTGGGCCCCTCTCTCAGAAAACAAATTTAGTATTTGAAAATGTGGCAATGAACTAAGAAAGGAAGAAATAAAGAATTCAATAAGTGAGTGTGGTAAAGAGAAGTTTCAAGTAAATGGTGAAGGGAAGCTCTGTGCTTATTGCTGTGAAGTAGGTTGCAACCGGTCTGAATGGAGTGAAAAGACAGAGCGCTTCAGTAGGAATATCTCCAAGAAAATAATAAAAAAGGAAGAAAGATAGATTACCTAAATCATTCTATTTTAATGAGAAGAATTTGATAGTTCAGTCAAAAAATGTGAACTAAACTAGGATAAATACTTTGAGAAATAAGCAAATGAAATAGTAAAGCAATTAATAACTCAAGTAAAAACAAGAAGTTATGAAGAATGCAGACATAAAAATAGTATACCATGTAAATCAGTTCTAAATAGTATTTATAGAATAGTAAAAATACTAAATACTGATTTAACTAAGTAATTATATAATTATTTGGGAAAGATGGGGAAATATATGTAACTATATGGTTTATGACAGTTAAGTCTTCATTTTTCATAATAGGAAATCAAAGAAAATGTCAGAAAAAGATATTTCAAGAATTTTCAATATAAACTGATTATTTTGAAATGAAGGTAAAGAAACAGTTAAAAGATTTAAAGAAATCAGAAGTTCAGAGTATTTGGGCAAATTATTATTTGGATTTTTAAACTATGTATGAGTAACACTTTAAAAAAATTCATTTTCTTTTTTAAAAAAAAATCTATTTCATTTCATAACTCTCTCTCTCACTCACTATGGTCCAGCCATACTAGTCTTCTTGTTCCTTCAGAATGATACCTTCCCATCCAAGGACTTTTACATATACTATTCTAGTTTTCAGCAGTACATGCCTTTGAAAATTTCCAAGTGTCCCTTCTTAATACTTATCTCTCATCTCAATCATCACCTCCTTAGGGAGGTGTGGTGGAGTAAAGATGGTTGAAATATTTAATACTCCTTTTGTCAATAGGTAGAATCTGTTTCTCCTTCCCTTGAATCTGAGCTGGGCTGTGACTACTTGATCAACAGACCACAACAGTAGTGATGTTATGCTAATTCCAGGTCTAGGCTTTTAGAGGATTGGCAGCTTCTCCCTTGGTCTTTTGGAGCCCTAAAGGGACATGTAAAAAGTCTGACTACTCTGATGCTGTTATGCTGTGAGAAGCCCAAGCCCAACAAATAGTGGTGTGGAAGTAAGTACTGGCTTGCTTGAACTCAACTCCCTACAGGGGCAACGGAGGGCTCTCTTGAGGTAGAGACTAGAAAGTCTCCCAATACTGATTCTGCTCCTTTACACATGGTACCTCTTGTGGAGACCCTCATCACAGCCCTGCCCCTCTAATCCCTCTCACATCCTCCTAGATAACATTCACTCCATTTCTTTATTTCCTGACCAGCATGGCCTCTCTAATTTTCTCTGTCTTATAGGAGAATCTAGGTCTTTATATATTTTCTTTCCAAGCATAGTTTCTGGCAAAATCTTTAATCCCTTTTTCTTTAAGGACTTACACTTTTGATTGTCAAATAACCAATTCTCAAACAAAGTTCTTCAAAAATTCTGACCATTAGAAACATAAAGGGTTATCTCTACTATGAACTTTATAAAATTAGAAACTTGAAATCTGACCTTTTATTTTTCATTCCTGCCATAGTGGACAATGAAAGCCTCTGACCCCGTAGGCTGAAGAGGAGGTTACAAGGTAATGGTATCTATAAAACATATCCCACCATATTATAATGCTGCAGATCTGGAAAATGAACACTGAGAGGTTGACTTCAAAGGCTCCTTATAACCATTGTATTATAAGTCTCTCAAGAATTTATTTTTTTTTTAAACAAACCAGCTTTTCTCTTAGGAAAAAGGAGAGGGATAGCCCTTCATTAGAGGCTTCCTCCAGTATGTATGTGTGCATGTGGGACACATTAGACTTAATTACATGCTACTGGTATTATCAGAAAAATGGGTTCTTATGCAAAGCTGATGACTAACATCTCTCTAAGACTGAACTTGAAAATGGTTTTTCAGTCTCTCCTTTCTTCTCTGGAGGCGTGGATAAAATATTTCCTGTAAATATGAATGCTGTTGAATCAATCAGATTTAAAGTATTTGAATTCAAAAGGAGAGATAAATTGCCACAATATTCTAGGGTAATGTTTCAGTTCACTTGTTAGAGTTCTAAATGACTCTAAATTTGCTAGTCACTGTTGAAAGCTTAGTGGTTCTTCCTGTTTCTCAAAAGTATCATACTGTGAAGGAACCATGTTGGCTTGCTGACTCATACCCTAAAGGTCCCAAAAGAGTTAATTTACAGCTTTTGGAGGTATGTGTCCTAATTATTAAATACTCTTTTATCAGAAAATTCAAAAAAGTGCTATGCAGAGCAACTAAGACCATTTCCCCCAGTGACACAGGCAGCAGAGATTCACCACTTCTTACTTCTTAGATGACTGTTTATTTCTCTCTGAGTCTCCTCCCTTCTTCTATAGACTCCAAACTCTTTCAGGTGAGTTTTTGAAAGAAAAAATGAAATGAGCACAGCAAGTTTATTGTTAATCATAGATATGGAATGAGGTAGAGAAAGAAAAGAAGGAACTGGGAGATGTGGGTTTCTCACAAGGTCAGCCTGGCAGCATTCATGTGGTCGCAGGCTTTGGAAGTTGTGAGATTGAGAAAGTGGTTGGAAGTTATAGGGACATGTTATGTGACACCATATATATTGAGTATTCTGATAGAAATAAGTACACTGAATTTGGTTGTTTGGTTTTCTAAGCATTAATTCTTCAAGAATCTGATGACTAGGGAAACGAGGGAAGTATGGGTAAAGAAAATTCCACATTTGGAGGAGTAAGTTTCTTGCTGATTCCATTTATTCCTTTAGGCAAAAATGTACACTGAACTCAGTATTTAGAATCTACACTAGTGAAACAAATTTTTAAACTGGAATCTTACTTAAAAGTACAAGACAAAAATGATTTCACTAAGCTGTGGAATAAAACGTCTTTCAGAGGAGGATTTTGTTTCATTCTCTTTGCTGTGAAGCATCTAGAACAGTGCCTTCCACACAGCAGGGCACCAGCAATGTTATATAGGTGAGTTGAATTAATTTACCATAAGAGACACAAGAAGTTGTGTTCCATATATTTATATAGTCAAGTATGTAAATTGTGTTAAGGTTGGTAAATCTTGGACCATTAATAATAACTCATTTAATTTAGACAATCAATTTATCTGAGCATTCTAATTTTCAATTGTTTGAATAACTGGGGATTTGCTGGGAAAAAAAGCCTTTATTTTCTGGGACTGTTTTATGTAATAGTTGACTATGGATTTGTGTCCTGTCCTTCAAAGATTCATTTATTTAGTCATTCAATATATGTTTATTTAGAATTTAATATCTGCTGAGCATTGGAAAAACATGAAAGAGAGACACTCTGCTGTTCCAGGAGCTTATGATATAGTGGCGGGGGGAGGGAAGGTGCTGAGCACATAAATAAGCTAGTAGATACTTAATAACTTATATTAGATACTTAATAATTTCATATATATTAAAGAAAAAAGTATGTACATACAGGAGCCCCCAGAAATGAATATCTAACAGTCATAGCAGGCTTTACAGGGGAGGAGGTATTTCAGTTGTGAATAAATGAGGATGACTTCACCAACTCTCCGGAAATGGGAGGATGGTTATATTATTATAGGAATAGGAGGAGATTTTGTGGGAGTAAGAAAATACATTTTCCTTGATTTGATGAGTCAGAGAGACATTCAGAGGAAGAGGCCCTGTAAGCTAGTGTTTCCCAGACATTTTGACCACAGTTCCACAGCAGGAAAATCCATTTTGCATTGTGACACAGTGCCTACACATACAAATATCAAGTTGAAACTCAGGTTTCTCTACTACATGCAGTAAATTATGATATTTTTCTATCCTAATCTATTGTACTCTACTTTGTGCAGGTTTTGATCTACTAAATGGATGTGGGGGCACAGTCACTGCTGTAGACAGTTGTGTGTACACTTCCGGAGCTCTTGGTGGAGATAAAGTTTAACATAGAGACTTACGAGTGATCAGCTACATGAGGGGTAACAGTTAGAGTGATTAAGTATGAACATCCCGAGTCTAGATGTTTGTGATCACATGTCTCTACCTTTCCCATATGGTTCCTTTTTAGATCATGAGTCAGATTGAGGAGTTCTGGAGTCCCAACTTCTCTCTGGGCATTCCTCCTCTTTTCACATTGTTCTTGTTTTCTTATAATCCTCTAACCTTCTTCTCAGTATCCTAGTTCTATTCTGAGAGGTTTCCAATCCATCCAGGAAGGGTATCCATAGATCCTTAAAATATATCCTCCTGTCCTCATAGAAATAGGCTTAGGCTTTTAAGATTTTTAAAATTATATTTTTTATTAAAGAATAGTTAACATACAGTAGTATATTAGTTTCAGATGTACTACATAGTGATTCAACATTGATATACCTTATGATGTAATCACCATAAGTCTAGTAACCATCTGTCACCAAACAAAATTATTACAATATTATTGACTATTTTCCCTATGCTGTACATTATATCCCTGTGACTTATTTTATAACTAGAAGATTGTACCCCTTATTCCCCTTCACCTTTTTCATCCATCCCACCACCCCCTTAAGATTCTTTAAAATGGACATCTACAAAATAAACACATCTTTTTTTGGTGACTCTTGATCATGTCTCGTAATATAACTTTAATACTTTATTATGCCAATGCAGGCTTGACAACACTTTACTGGTTTTGGGAAAAGTTACTCCCTATTATGATGTTTCCTTCATGTGGAAAGGCTGGCATAACAATTCTAGCTTCTTTCGGTCCCTTCTCTTATTTCTCACCAGTGAGAAAAGAATGAATTCTAATTGGTGTATCTGGTAGCAGAACTGGGCATGCTAGTGCAGTCCCTTTCTCCTGCCCTGCTCTGAGGGCATCCATTCTTGTCTCAGTCTTCATGTGTAAAGGAAGACCTATGATTCTGGGAGGTAAGATTGAGTCAGTGAAATATTAAGACCTGGTGCATTGGCTGAAAACATTCAAAGATTGACAAAGATTGGCATTTAGGGAGCAAAATAGTACCCTGAGATGAAAATTGTTGGCAGGATCTTGATCAGGAGGCGTTGGGATTGTATGATATTTTAACAATAGGGTTTTTAATACGGCTGATAGGCCATGGAAGTCGTGCCAAGCAAGTACAAGTGAGGCAAAAATGTGATTCTAGGAAAAAGAGAGTTTGTAAACATGCCTTTTAGATATTTGCAGGGAGGACAATCTTGAGCGATTTTACTGTGTTTTTCTGCAAAATCTGGAGTCTAAAACTTTCAAATGCAAATAAGTTCCTTGATCTAGAGTGCACTTGTGTGTGGACTTAACAGCTTTGACTTCTTTGTGCCAAGCCTCAGAGGCAGCACAGAGAGGCTGCCTTAAATCCCATTCTTTTAAATGATGTGTTTGGAGCAAAGGGAGGAAACTGGAAGGGATAACTTTACATTCATGTGGGTTATCCAACAAACTTTCAAGACCTACCCTTAGCTGCAAAGTCTCAAGTTGGTTTTGAATTGTTAAAGATATAAAGTCTGCCCACAGCATTAGAATTTGGAGCTCCAAATTGTGCACTGGCCCATAGAAGTATGGTATAATTTAATAAAAAAATAAACCACAAAAAGAATTGGAATATTTTTAGCAACAATAAAAAGCCATCTTGGGATGAAGCAAAGAAACAGCTCATTGAAATTATTGTGAACCTAAAGGCCATTAAAAAGGCTTGGCATGGAACACGATCTCTAGGGATCATAAAGGAGAAACTGCTGTGGTTCACAAAGTGTGCTTTAGTCTTACTGTCAGAACAGGAATAGTGGATGTATAAGAAGCTAGAAGGAGAAGCATTTATGTAGGGAAAAGATTGCAATCTTTGGCTGGACAGACTTGAAGAAGAAAATGAGATATTGAAGGTCAGTATTGACTGTAGTTTAGGCAACTATGCCTAACTGTCTTTAAGGATAATATTATCAAAAGGGTATATATACAGAGGGTGCCAAAAAATGTATACACATTTTAAGAAAGGAAAAAACTACATTAAAATTGTAATACTCAACATATACTGATAACAAAAGATGAATTCAAGTCGCGTTTGACTTCTGCAATTACATGAGGTGCTCAAAGTGGTTACCATCAGTGTAATTTTAACACAGTTTTTTCCTTTCTTAAAATGTGTTTACATTTTTTGGCACCCTCTGTATATATATTTTAGTAGTTATTAGTTGTTACTAAATCAGAAATGGTGACAGGTCCCAGAGATTACCAACAGAAGAAGACTGGCAAGATTTTAGAAAGCAGACTGGACTAGACTCCACTAAAGGGAGCCAAACTCCAGGAAACTATAAGAAATTCACTTGACACCACAAACAGTCTATAGTGAGAGAAATTGGGGTACTACTACCCCTGAAAGAAAGGGCCAGCTATACTAAATGTTACAAAAATCTGGACAATTGAGAAGAGAAATCCGGAAAAATGTGCACTATTACTGGAGATACCAAGTAAGGGTAGATGATGTGGCCAGCGGGTAATTTTGACAGACTTAGAACTTAGTGATGCCATTCTTCTCATTATGGAGGACTCTTCAATACAAAATTCTGAGTAACATGTTAGAATAAAAATATGTCTAGGCCACAAATCAAAGAAAAAAAATGAAAGGAAGGAAATGTGTCTCTGAATTCCAGCAAACAGCTCTAGTCCTCATGGATTCAAGAAAGAAAGAGTCAAAGTATTTTAAACCATTGGAAGCTCAACTGAGTTAACTGAGTTTCCCAAAGGGAATTGTAAGATCAGACTATTGCAGATGAAGAAGAAAGAAACTATTCAAAGCTGGGGACATTCAAAAACTAAGGCAAGACAGCATCATGAAGAGCCTGTGACATGGGTACTGGTCTGCTCTAAAACATTAAGGGTCTACACTTGCAAAACCTTAATAGCGCCAGCAGTTCAAAAACCTTCTGGAGTGTTTCTTCAACTGAAACTAGTATAAGGATGCTTTTTCTTCAAAAATTTTTCTTTGAAGCAGATATCATAACCTAGTGCAACGTTTCTCAACCTTGGAACCACTGACATTTTGGGTCAAATAATTCTTTGTTTTGGAGGCTGTCTTGTGCATTGTAATTGGTTTACCAACATCCCTGGCCTCTATGCCCTAGATGCCATTAGTATAATCCTTCCCCTCAAGTTGTGAAAATCAAAAATGTCTCCTGATATTGTTAAATATCCCCCGGTGGCAAAATCATTCCTGGTTAAGAAATATTGACCTAAGCAATTCTGTAACAAGAGGTAGTGGAAGAAGCCAGTATGGCAATGGAAGGAAATGTCTGCACACAAGATATTGTGGGTGTTATAAGGTGGAGCTTGCCTTCCATTCATCATTTGTGCACTAAAAATAGAGTCCAAAGGAAAAAGGGAAATAAAGAAACTGAATATGCTGATTCAGAAAGAAAGGCATCTCAGACTAGACTGAGGTCAAAGACTACCATTATTTCAAATTTCTAAACTTTGCATGAAGGCAGGATTATCTCATGCAACTTTCTATGAGTGGTTAAATCATGTGTAATGTCACCTTTACCCCTCCCCCCCGCCCCCCCACACACACCATGTCCTTCAGATATGATAAACACATAACTCTTTGTGGGAAAGTTATCCCATTATGTTGAATTTTTAAAGTGTGGACAATGAAATTTGCTACAGATGACTGGCATTGTGGCTATGTGGAAACCAAGGTTTTCTTTATCTATTTGCCTTCCTTCAGATACCACTAAGTCTCTGCATGGCCGTTAGGAAGACTTTTGGCCTTTGTCTGTGAAAATTATTTTGCCTGGAAGAACTGCTTAGAGGATGGGAATTATTTCCTATTCCAAATTTCACTGAAGATGAGGCCAGTGCTGTTATAGTCTTGTATATCTTCGTAACCCTTTGGAATCTTGAAAAGTTGGGCTCATCGGAGATTTTAAAATAGATTCAGATCCACAGGCTCTAAAGGAACTATATGTCACCCATTAGATGATAGAAATTGCTGTGCCAGTTGAAAGAACCCCAACTCCACTAATAGAGAATCTCTCTAGCTGAAACTGAACAAAACAAGAAGCCTGGCCTTACTTTAACTCGAAATATTTGTAATTTAACTTTCAATGGCAAGATAATTTCCATTTATGCTTCAATTTTATTGGATTTAATTTGTGACTACTTTAAAAGTGCGGTACCTAAGAATGTCCACTTTCATAATTTCCTGAAAAATTAATAACGGGAGGGAATTTATATTAAAATTTGAGGACTCATTGCTGTCATTTTATTATTGGAGTATCTTCAATTTCATTGCAGAACTTCTGATAGCCATGTTAATGTGGCTGAAAAAAAAACGGAATTAGAAATAGAATAGCGAGTGAAGGTTAGGCTCTGGATAGTAAAGAGGTCTTAGACGTTTTAACCTTTTGTGTGGTTCTGGCCCATTTCAGAGCATTTTGAAGGCAAAACTTGACTGACCTTCGAAAGTCCAAAATGGAGCAATGGCTGCTGTTGAGGAGTGGTCTCTTGAAAATGGGAGTTGGTCTTGTCCTGATAGTGTGCTATGGATCTCCTCCCCTGGAGGATAGCTCCATTTTTAGTTTATCACTGGCTTAACAGTTACTTGGGTGGGTTTCGAGAGTGAAAGGCTGAGCAAAGCTGTGAGGGGGAACATTTGTTTTCCTTACCTCACGTTTCCCTCAGTGTGGAGGGACGTCTATTAGTGCAACACTCTTGGCTTCTCTCACTTCGCCTTAGCCAGGTGCAGAGGCGCTGACTTCAGCTTGGTGATTGGACGGAGGAATGCACAGTCCCAGCTCCGCCCCCTTCTACCGCCCTTTTTCCCTGAGCAACTTTACAGGCGGACGCTGGGGAAGCTCCCTCTGAGGTATGTTCCTCTGTGCTCTCAGGCTGACAGTGGTGGGCTCCCACCTGGAAAGCCTCATGATGCTTGGCACCTCCTGTCTTCTTCTTACGTTTAGTCATGGTTATCTCTTCTACTTCTCAGCGGCTTCTTAAGTGGTTCAGAACTCAGGATAGGAGAATAAGGTTAGTATTTATGAGGCTCATTACTTCAATAGATCCTCTTTTCCTTTAGAGAAGGACTATAGGGGGTAGGACTAGAAAGCCCCATCCTGCTACCCAAAGCTAAGCTTCCCTTAACCTTTTGCTCCTGGCTCCCACGTGCACAGATGCTCTCTGGGTTTCTGAGTGGGGTGATCGATGACAACCCATCTTCACAGCTGGCCACTGGGAATGTTCTTATTCTGACTGAGGGTGAAAATTTTCCTTTTAAATTAGCTGAGGAGAGATTAGTCTTGTTTTTTGCAAAACAACTTTTACTAAAGGAGGAAATCCTTAGACGGATAAATAGGTTAACATCGATTTCTGCCCCTAATAAAAAAAGAAACTGATGCTTAGCTGAAGTTTAATTTGGCTGTCACTTCACTCCTTTTCTTGTAAGAAAGTGGATGCTACAGAAAACCACTCAAACTTCCAGTCTTTGAGATTTAGATTTAGATTAGTACTGTTTCTTGGTCTGACGGGGTTTAAATCCTCACACAACTTGCTTCTCTGTCTTCTATATGTGAGGTAAGTGCAGTTAAGGCGACATGTACAGTAATTTATTCAAGGGGAATGGTTTCCAGTATCCTGTCAATATGGACATGATTCCCTCCAAAGGTAAAGATCCTCCCCTGGTGCTAGGCTGTCCTCCCTCCATAAACAGGCTGCACGTGTCTCCTTAGGGCCATGCCCCTGAGCTGTTTTGAATAGCCGGCTACTTCAGTTTCCCATCTCTCGTTTCCCTATTTAAAACAAACCAGGCCAGCTCATATCTTTAGGATAATAAGCAAATACCCAATTATGTCCTCCCACGGCAGAGATTCTGCTGTTTACAAGATGGAGGAAGTACTTTGGCTCTGATCTGTTCCCTCTGGGAATTATTCACATTTCCTAGAGGATTGGAAAAGCACCTCCCTAAATAAAGGAGTTACTTCAGAGGTTTTCTGGCTCGCCACCTAGTGCTTCTTTCATCATACCATATTGCCTAGTAAAACCTGAGAATCCCTCCTTGTATGTTTCCATTACCGAAGTCACATGCACAGAGGTCTTCAGTGCAGTAGATCCTGTTGATACACGGGTGTCACGATATAAGCCAACATTGCTTTTGAGATGTTCCCTAATAGTTGGGTGAGTAAACTCTATATCATAGGTATATAAAGCACAGCTTTAGGAGGCCTCACCTGTACCTACTTTGCCATTAGCCACTGATGACTTTGGGCAGTTACTAAACAACTTTGAGTTTCAGGTTTCCAATATGTTCAGACCATATCTCCTTGAATAGGTGATGTTAAGTAATACCGTAGTAAAAATGATTGAAAAGTTAAAAGGATTTTAGATACTAGGCATCTGAACTATGGTGTAACCATAGCCATAGAAGACTAAGACCCTTGGTGATGGCTGTTTGGTGAATGTGCTTTTTGTGAGTCCTCCACTGAATTGAGTGTAGCACTGGGTAGAAAGCAGACACTCTAAAATAACTCTTGGTATGATTATCACATTGCAAACAGCTAAAGGATCCTGCTTTCCATAGGACCCAGTCAGTATACCTTTCTAAATATTAAGTAGTGGCCTTTGGATAAACCTTTTTTGTTAATGTTGATAGTGAGTAAAACAGTGAAAACCACATGTTTATTTTGCTCAATCTTTGATTCTGCACAGCTGGACACTGCTGTGACTCCCCTTTCTTTGCAGGGAAGAGACTCAGGGTTCATCAACGGTCTTTCCCTAGACCTGTGTTTTTCAAATTCGTTCAAATTCTGGTTCAGTAGGTTGAGGTTGGGGCCCAAGCTACTGCATTTCTAACAAGCTCCCTGATGGTGCTGACATTGGTGGTCTGCAGACCTTACTTTGAGTGGCAAGGCAAGACAGAGGAGATAGGGAAGTTAGCTGTCTTTCTAAGAGGGACCTTAACTGAGAAAGAAAAAAGGAAATACTACTCTTGTAATCAAAACGTACTAAACTTGATTAAGATTCCATTGGGAAAAAACAGTGCTGTGTTTTATAGCTGAACACCTATAGTTGGAGGAATATTATGGCTGTCTAAAAAACTTTATGAAATTGATGGAAAAAATGATATTCCCTGATCAGATCTGAAGAATTCTTTGTAAATCTTAGCAGCTGAGATTTGAACAAAGTATGATGTGCACATTTTCTTGTCCATCAAGGTCAATTAGTTGGTAATTCAGAAGAGTTGCCTCTCAATATCATTGTCATTGTTATTGTCAGTGTCTTCAACACGAAAACATCTCTTTGGAGCATGTCATTAGTGATTGATTCTGTTATAGATCCTGTCCAAATTCTACACTTAGTTTGTGTCAGATAGGCCACATTGTGACGCCAACCTTGTCTGAGTAGATAATAATATTTAATTCATTAGAGACAGCTTCTATCTTGTATGCATGCAACTAGTGCAAGAATCAAGAAAAAGTATTTATTTATAAAAGTATTTATCTCCTCTTTGATGGTAGGTAGGAGAAAGCCAATAGAATCAAAACACCAATTACCTTTAGCATTTTCTTTATTCCTTTTTTATTTTTCAGGATCATAATCAAAGATGAATCTGATAACGATGACAGTCAAGAACAAGGTAAAATAAAGTGCCCCCAGTATTAAGGCCCCCCCCTTTTCGTAATGAAAATGATCGCAATAGGATATCATTAAATTTGGTCATTTGAGATTGGGTGAAATTTAATGAATGTAAAATGTGAATTATGGTATGTTTTGAAAATGTATTACTTTCAAATATCTGCAATAACTGGAATGAAGCTGAAAGAGAATATTTTAATGAATAAATAAGTATACCAGTAATTATTTGATATTTTAAGTAGATTCTTCTAAAATGTTTGAGGGTGTCAGAAAATTATTCTTCAAAATCTTTATTGCTTCTTTCACCATTACCAAGTATGTAAACAGTTTAAAAATAAATTGAACGAAATTAAAAACAAAACCCTAGTCCTTCTATATATGACCAATGGTGGACCTGGGAATAACAAAGTTTAACTGACATTACAGTGTCCTTTTTATTTGGCTAAAGTTCTTTCATGCCCTAGTCCCACGATCATATGCTTTGGTTATGTTTTGACCAAGTCAAGAGACCGTTTTTAGGTGGCTTAAGAATGTGCGTAGTTCACTTTCCTTCCATTAAATGCGAGTAAGTTTCCATTGCTTTCCTAGTTTTCCAGTGTTGTTTGGAAGCAGGCGATGGTATCCTCCCAGATGCTTGCTTTCTGAGGGTCTTGTCTATGGGTGGAGCCGCCTATCTGGGGTTTGATGAAACATCTTTTCAGTGATGATTCCATTTTCACATTTTTTAAATAATCTCCCAATTAACTGCTTCAATATGTTTATGAAATTTCTAACCTGATAATACCAACAGGGGTAACATTTGGTGGAGATATTTTGATGTGCGCAGAGCTGGTAGTGGTAATACAGCAATAATTGCCGGCTCATTTACGGACTATTTAGGTCGTGCAGTGAGCCAGATGAGAACAGCTAATGAGCACAGCTTCTTGCTGTAATTAGTCGAACAGTGGTGGCTCACAGATGATTTACAGTTTGCAAAAAAATCTGTGTATTTACTGAAGTGCTTATGTATTCTGTAAAGTTGTGACAAAGTAACAATTTGGGGATGTTGTGCTTTCTGCTCCCACATATTCTTCAGAGAGATTAAACAATAATGCTATCAGCACCCACAGCTTTGGGGGTGGGGTGGGGGTGGGAATGGCACAAGTGATAGGCAGCTTCAGGTTTTCTCTGCCTGTTTCTCACCCAGTATTTCTTTCACATCCCCACAGTTTCTTTCACATGCCTCTTTAACAATGTGGTAGGTACAAGGAAGCATCTCCACAGCTTTTCTGTCATGTCTGTCGTCAAGTGAGATTATTGGAACTTTTCTTGGGGCTCCCCTTTTGCTAGTCAGGTTTTTAAAACCCCAAGCAGCTGGATATAAATAGTGTCAAATAGCTGCAGAATATAGTGGTCTGTCTTTCAAAGGCTCACTCTCCATTTCTGGAGAGAACTGAGGCCAGAAAGCTATACCATAGCAAACGGAAAGTGGACCAATTATCGCAGAAAATATCCTGTTAAAAAAAAAAATTGGACTGAGGCTGCTCTTGGTTTTGGGATTATGCCAGAGGCATGACTGTAAATCCCTGTGAATGGTTAGCTCTCAAGGAAAGACAGTTTTGCCACTTGTCTTGAAAATTTTTTTCTATAGGTAAAAAATAGAAGTGTTAGATTTTTTTCCTTTATATTTTTTCTTGATTTCTCTTCTTGTAATCAGGCTAATTTATTTTTATTCTAATCTTGGTACAAGTAACTTGTTAACGTCTCAGGTCATACTGAAATGTTGCCACACTGCTTGCGAACCACATTGTCTGATCACTGTGGCAGCCAGGACTGGCTGTCTTGTAGAGAAATCCCTTTGAAGGCAGACGTGTGTTTTCTTTTGGAGTCAGTCTGATGGTTGTTCCAGAAATAAAGAGAGGAAGTAAAGAAGATAGGAAGAAAGGAGCCCTGATCTATTGAAGCATTTAGTTAATCAGAGAAAGCAATTAGAAGGGATGAAAATCTCTTGTGCTATTCTTGAAAAAATTTTTTCTTATATTGTCAGTCTTTTTTTTTTAATTAATTTTTTTGTTAGTTTCAGGTGTGCAAAACAATGTAATAGACATTTACACCCCTCACAAAGTGATAACCCCCTCCTCCAATCTATTACCCCTCTGACTTCGTATATAGCTGTTACAGTTCCATTGACTCTATTCCCTATCCTGTACTCCATAACCTGTGACTATATAGATATATTAAATTGTAGTTGACATTCAATATTGTTCAGCTTCAGCTTCAGGTGTACAGTGCAGTGGTCCAGAAAATTGTTTTAAGGTGAATTTTTTCGTTACTTGCAACAAAACCTTGCTAAAGGATACAGTTCCAAAAAGTTGCTTGTGACTCCTTTTGTTCATAAATCTAAAACAGCTCCATACAAATGATAGCCCACACCATCTCTTGGTGATGAACATAGATGATACATTTTGCCCTGACTTAGATTTGTTTTGAAGTGAGAAATGTATAAGCAGAGGGGTTATGAATTTGTTTGAAGTTGGTAAATACTATTTAAAAGGAAGCACATTGGAACCAGAAAGTACCTAAGGAGGTATAATAATAAACGTTTATTGTCAAAACTGGGCCTAATTAGGAGTACCTCAGAATGATGACTGCTAGGCTTCTGCTTCTCCAGAAGCAGACTTTGCTACTAACACACAATCCAACAAAGTCTTATTGCTCTTCTACTCTTACAGTTTCATTGTCCTGATGTCCTCCCTATCTGGTTGCTTGCATTAATTTCTATTAGTGAATCAACAATGAAAAAAACCTGTCCTCACACTGTACTCTGCCAGAGAGTAGGGACTATGGTCTTTTTAATAAGTATTAACTGATAACCAATTCACGGCCAGTTTATTCTGGAAGCTTTCTAAGACGTAGAACGGTATAAGTGTACTCAAAAAGGCAAAAGTATATTAACATTTGCTGTTGATAAGAAACTGTCAAATGATCCTTGTAATGAAGTGTACTTGTTTTCATGGCCTAATGGCATCTACCTATGTACTTATTTACAAAGGCAACATTCTGTCCTTACCCCCATTCTCCCAGCCCCAGGAAAAAGAAAGTAATAATGCATTGAGATTCAGAGACATCTGGACCAGCTTCTTAACAGAAACATGGCACTGCAAGCAGTGTTCTAAACCCCAAGTAATGGAAATGATATATTCTGAGCAATTGCTTCACCTGTAAAATACAGACAATACTAGCTACTGTGAGAAATCAAGGAAGATTGAGTACCTAGCAGAGTGCTTAGTATATAGTACATACTCAATAAAAGGTAGCCATTATTTTTTATCACTAATAATTATTATAATGGATGTAACTTGCTAGGAAAAATAGTCACTGTGAAAAAGTTGCTGTAGTGTACTTTTATGACAATGATTTCATTTAAGAATGTTCAATGTTCGTCGAAATAGGTCTTTAACAAAATGCATGTGGACACAGAATGTACATTTAGAAAGACATGTTTATTATATGGCTACTGTGTAAGGAGAAATGTGATTCACACCTGAGAGATCATCTACAAGTTAAAACAATAATGATGGAAATGTCAAAGCAAATTTTCTACTACACTAACCTCTCAGTACTATTTTTCCTTCACGTTTGTTAGGGGTTTTTTTTGACATTTTACTTAGAAGTGTTAAACTTAACACTATTCTTGTAAAAGAAAAGTATACAGTAGCTAACTTGCAACTGTTTATCAACCATATATGCTTGTCCCTTAGGCTTCTCTTACTGCATATTTTCCTATTTATTTGCGTTGTTATCTGGAAAACATAGTATCAAAATTCTTTTCCAATTAATAATTATTGAACAGGTCTGGCAAAAAAAATGACAGGAGAATTTTTCCTTTTAATCATGATAATTATTAAACACAAACTTGGTTATGAATCTTCAAAGCAGTTATGTCCCAAAATTAAACTTAATATGTGAGTATCTTAGACCAAATCCCCTTGGACAGTCTCAGTTGTTGTGTAAGAAAAAATTATTTTTCTCTGCATGAGTATTCTAAGAGTCTGAGAGGCCACTGTGTAATCATCTCAAGTACAGCCTCTTGAGGCAATGGCACACACACACACACACAAAACACAGTAAACACAGTTATGGGGCCTCAGAAAATTAACTGAACTTGTAGGATATGAGACTGCAACAAGTTCATTAAAAATGAAAAAGAGATGTTTCTTCACTTTTTTTTATTTTAAGGGGGTAATTTTAAAATGCTTGTAATTTTAAAATGCTTCGTTACCATAGAATAGTTAATTTATATGAGAGACAATAAAAAAATTACTGGCAATAAAATGTATGAAAAATACTTATGTTCAATTATCAAATAAATTTTAAAAAGTGAGGTATCATTTTGTATTTAGAAGATTGGCAAAAAACTAGAGAAGATGAATATGAATTTATATAACTATGTAGAAATACATACTTTCATACTTATCTTTGCCACTTCCTTAAAACATACTGATATATAATAAACTGCTCATATTTAAAATATACAATTTGATGAGTTTTAACATACCCGCCATACCTGTGAAGCCATTGTTATATTAAAATAATGAACATATCCATCACCCTCTAGGCAGCAGTTCTCAACCTGTGGGTCGCGACCCCTTTGGGGGTCGAACGACCCTTTCACGGGGGTCGCCTAAGACCATCGGAAAACAAAAAGATATTTACATTACGATGATAACAGTAGCAAAATTACAGTTATAGAGTAGCAACGAAAATAAGTTTATGGTTGGGGGTCACCACAACATGAGGAACTGTATTAAGGGGTCGCGGCATTAGGAAGGCTGAGAACCGCTGCTCTAGAGGTTCCTTGTGCCCCTTTGTAACTGGTTCATCTCTCCTCCTCTCCTGTCTTCAGTTAGTGACTGCTTTCTGTCACTAAAAATTATGTAACATTTAATAAAATTTTATATATAGATAACCATAGAGTATATACTCACTTATTGTTAGCCAGCATATTTTTTTAAGAGTCATCCATGTTGTGTGTAGCAATAGTTTATTCCTTTTTACTGCCAAATAGTATTCTATTGTTTGGCTATACCACAATTTGTTTACCATTTGGTGATGGACATTTCAGGGTTTTTTATTTGTTTGTTTGTTATTTGTTTTTTTTTGTTTTTTTTTACAGAGAGCTATCTAAAGCTGTTCTGAATATTAGTGTACAAATATTTATATAGACATACGTTTTTATTTCTTGGGTAAATGCATTGGATTGGAATGGATAGGTCATATTGTAGGTAAATATTTAACTTTTTAAGACACTGCCAAACTCTTTTCCAAAGTGAAACTCTTTTCAGCAGTTTATGAGAGTTCCAGTTGATCCACATCCATGCTAACCCTTGGCTTGAACATTTTGGGATTTTCTTTATTATTATTATTAATTTTAGCTATTTTAATAAGTCTGTAATGGTATCTCATTGTGGTTTTATTTTATGTAAGCTCTCCAACTGTGTTTTCTTTATCAAAATTCTGTTGGGTATTCCAGGTCCTTTGCATTTCCACATACATTTTAGAATTAGTATGATGATTTTACCAAAATGCCTGCAGGGATTTTTATTATGATTGGATTAAATCTGTAGATCAATTTGGGCAGAATTGACACCTTATCAATAGTGAGTCTTCTGAGCCAAGAAAACAGCCTATCTCTCCATATATTTAGGCCTTCTTTAATTTCTCTCATCAATGTTTTCTATTTTTCAGTGTATAGGTCTTATACAGCTTTAGTCAAATATACCTCTAATTATTGCAAGATTTTTGCTGGCATTACAAATGGTATGGTATTTTTTAGATTGATTTAATTTTAATTTTCCAATTTTGTTGCTGATATATAGAAATCCAAGTAATTTTTGTTTATTGACCTTGTACTGCGAAATCCTTCTAAGTTCACTTATTGTCTTTTTTAAAAGTTTCTGCGTGCTTTTATTTATTTATTTTTTCATACCTCATTGCACTATTTAGGACCTTCATGACCATGTTGAATGGAAGTCATTCGAGCAGACATTTCTGTCTCATTCCTGATCTTTGGGAGAAAGCAGTCAGTTTTTCACTATAAAATATGTTACCTGTAGCTTTCAATGTATGTGCCCTCTATCAGGTGGAAGAAGTTTCCTTCTATTCCTAGTTTATTGAGAGATTTTATCATGAATGGACACTGGATTTTGTCAAGCGCTTTCTCTGCTTCTATTGCAATGATTATATGGTGTTACTTT
>NW_017731568.1:1059879-1095131 GCF_001890085.2 Hipposideros armiger
TATATATATATATATATATATATATGTATGTGTGTGTGTGTGTGTGTGTTTTAAAGATTTTATTGGGGAATTGGGGAAGGGAACAGCGTTGGGGCATCAGGGAAGGGAAACAGACAAGTTGCTGTGCTTTTGTTCTTCAGTCTAGCTGTGGAGGACGTCGCTTCACTGCCCATGTTGGTATTATCATTGTGCTTTTTCTTGGTGACGCAGATCAGTCGCCGGCTGTTCGACGACCGTTCACAGCAGCTCACGCCTGCTGCTGGCCACTCACAGTAGCTCACAGCAGCCCACTGCAGCCTACGTCGTTGCCTCACAGCAGCCTAGCTCCAGGTCGAGCTGTTGTTCACCATCTTAGCTGTAGAGGGCTCAGTGTCACTGACCCATATGGGATCTGAACCGGTGGCCATGCTGCTCAGCGCTCATGCTCCCAAGCCAAATCATAACCAACGAGCCACTTGGCTGGCCCTAAATCTTTTAATGTGATTAATTACATTGATTGATTTTGAATGTTAAACCAATTTTGAATTTCTGAAATGAATCACACTTGGCCACAATGTTATATTCATTTTTTATCGTGCTGGATTTGATTTGCTAATACTTTAAGGATCTTTGCATCTATGTTCATGAGGGATATTGGTCTGTAATTTTCTTACAATGTCTTTATCTGGTTTTGGAATCAGGATGATGCTGTCTTCATAGACTGAGTTAGGAAGTGTTCCCTCTTTTAATTTCTACATGAATGCATAACAGTTCATGTAGAATTGGTATTATTTATTACTTAAATGTTTAGTAGCATCAGTAAAGGCATCTAGGCCTGCACTTTCCTTTTTGTGAAGGTTTTAAATTACAAATTAATTAATTAATAGATACAGAAGAATTCAGTTTATTTCTTGATTGGGATCTGGTAGTTTGTATCTTTAAGAAATGTGTTCTTTTCATCTAAATTGATTTCTTGAAATAAAATTGTTCATAATATTTCAATATTTCAGTAATATTAATACCCTTTCAATGTCATAGGATGTGTAGTAATGTTACCTTTCATTTTTCGTATTGGTAATATGGGTCTTTTTTCTTGATAAGTATGGCTAGAGGATTGTCAATTTTATTGACCTTTTCAAAGAAACAGTATTAATTTTGCTATTGTTTTTCTATTTTCCACTTTATTTTTTCCTAGTCAGATCTTTACTATTTCCTTTCTTTTGTTTACTTTGGGCTTCAATTGCTCTTTATTTTCCTTACCTTTTAATGTAGAAGCTCAAGACATTATTTCAGACCCTTATTTTTTTCTTCTAATTTAGCTATTTAGTGCAACAAAATTTTCTCTAAACATAACATTAACTGAATAAAATTTTGATATGTCGTGTTTTCATTTTCCTCAGTTCCAAACTTTTAATTTCCTCTGTGATATCATTTTTGACCCATTGTTTATTTAGAAGTTTGTTGTTTAATTTCCAGTTATATGGGAATTTTCTAAAGATCTTTCTGTTAATGATTTATAAGTTCAATTATTGTGGTCAGAGAACATACTTTATATGGTTTGAATCCTTATAAATTTAAAGAAAAAAATTATGGCCCAGAATATAGTCTGTCTTTGTAAATCTTCCATGAAAAGAATGTGTATTCATCTGTTTCTTTGTTTGTTTGTTTTTTTAACTGAGCCATCCTACCACCTGTTGGCAGCTCAGCAGCAGCTCAGCTTGGGCTGGGAATTGAACCGGTGACCCTGTTGCTCAGAGCTCACACTCTTGAGAGAGCTCTTAACCAACTGAGCCACTCGGTTGGCCATCATCTGGTTTTTTTTTGTGTTTTTTTTTTTTAAGATTTTACTGGGGAATTGGGGGAAGGGAACAATGTTGGGGAATTGGGGAAGGGGACCAGCCAAGTTGTTGTTCTTCAGTCTTCGTTGTGGAGGGCGCCAGTCGCCATCTGACTTCCCATCGACAGCTTGTGGCCTCTAAGCTCAAGGTGCTGTGTTCAATCTTAGTTGTGGGTTGGCGTAGCCATCATCTCATGCAGGACTTGGACCTGGCTTTGTTGTTAAGAGTGCACACTGTATCCACTGAGCCATCCAGGCAGCAGCTCAGCTCAAGGTGCCGAATTGAGTCTTAGTTGGTGGGTGGGTGTAGCCCACCATCGAACAGGCAGTCTTCTTGTTACACCAGCTGAGCCATCCTGCCACCTGTTGGCAGCTCAGTGACAGCTCAGCTCAGGCGCAGCGTCACTGGCCCATGTGGGAATCGAATTGGCGGCCCTGTTGCTCAGAGCTCGTGCTCTTAAGCCAACTCTTAACCAACTGAGTCACTTGGCTGGCCCCCTCATCAGTTTTTATATGGAGTGTTTTATAAATGTCAGTTAGGTCAAGATAATAATGTCATGAGTCTTCTAAACCTTAACGATTTTCCGTTTACTTGTTCAATCAATTATTGAGGAATGTGCGTTGAAATCTGTGACCATATGTGGATTGGTCTTTTTTTTCCCTTTCAATTTTATAGTTTTCTGCTTCATATATTTTGAATATCTGTTATTAGGTACATAAACCTTTAGGATTTTTATGTCTACTTAATGAATTAACTCCTTTATCATTCTGAAATGACTCTCTTTATCCTTATATTAACAATATAACTTACTCTGAAATATATTTTGTCTTATATTAATAATGCCACTTCAACTTTTATGAGTAGTTTTAGTATGGTACATCATTTTATATCCTTTTGTTTATAACCCTTTTATTTCTTTATATTGAAGTGTGATTGTTGTTAGCAGCATGTGGTTGGGTCTTGCTTTTTCATGCAGTTTGGCAACCTCAGTCTTTCTAAAAATGGTTTTCTTTGTTTTTAATTGGGATATAATTGACATATAACGTGATATTTGCAGGTGTACACCATAATAATTTGATATATGTATATATTACAAAATGATAATTACAATAAGTTTATATCCATCACCACACACAGTTACAAATTTTTTTTGAGGAGAACTTCTAAGATCTACTCTTTTAGCAACTTTCATATCTCAGTATAGTATTATTAACTGTTGTCACCATGCTGCACATTATATCCTCAGGACTTATTTGTTTGTTTGTTTTTATTTTTAAAATTATTATTAGTTTCAGGTATACAAAACAACATAATGATTAGACATTTATGCACCTCACAAAGTGATAACCCCAACAAGTCTACTACTCATCTGACACCATACATAACTATGACAACACCACTGACTATATTCCCTATGCTGTACTTTACATATATATGTATGTTAACTTTCAGGATTATATTAGTTTCAGGTGTACAGTGCAGTGGTTAGACATTTATGTAATTTATGCAGTGATCCACCCAATAAAATAGACTTCAAAATGAACATTATACTAAGAGACAAAGAAGGACATTACATAATAAAGAGGTCAATCCAACAAGAAGATGCCACCCTAGTAAATATTTCTGCACCCAGCATAGAAGCACCTAAATATAAAAAACAAATACTGACTGACATAGAAAGAGGGATCGACTGTAATACAATCATAGTAAGGAACGTTAACACCCCATTGATACCAATGCTCAGATCTTCCAGACAAAAAATCAACACAGAAACAGCCTTTAATGACACACTAGACCACATGGATTTAACTGATATTTTTAGAGAATTTCATCCCAGAGCAGCATAATATATATTCTTTTCAAGTGTACATGGAACATTTTCCAAGATAGACTACATGTTAGGACACAAAACATGTCTCAATAAATTTAAGAAGATTGAAATCATATCAAGCATCTTCTTGTCCACAATGGTATGAAACTAGAAATCAACTACAAGAAAAACACTGAAAAACACACAAACACATGGAGGCTGAGTAACATCTACTAAACAATGAATGGGTCAACAATGAGATCAAGGAAGAAATCAAAAGATACCTTGAGACAAATGAAAATGAAAACACAATGACCCAAAATCTATGGGACACAGTGAAAGTCTCATAAGAGGGAATTTCATAACAATGCAGGCCTACCTCAGGAAACAAACAAACAAAAAAATCTCAAGTAAACAATCTAACCTTACACTTAAAGAAACTAGAAAAAGAACAGCAAACAAAGTCCAAATTGAATAGAAGGAAGGTAATAATAAATATCAGAGTGGAAATAAACAAAATAGAGTCTAAAAAAAAAAAACTGTGCAAAGGATCAATGACCAAAAACTGGTTCTTTGGAAAGATAAACAAAATTGATAAACCTTTAACCAGACTTAGTAAGAAAAAAATAATTATAATCAGAAATGAAAGAGGAGGAGTGACAACTGACATCACAGAAATACAAAGGATTATAAGAAAATATTATGAAAAATTATATGCCAACAAATTGGGCAATCAGAAAGAAATGGATAAATTCCTAGAAGCCTACGATCTTCTAAGACTGACTAAAAAAGAAACAGAAAATCTGAACTGACCGATTACTACTAACAAAATTAAATCAGTAATCAAAAAACTCCTAACAAACAAAACTCCTGGGCTGGATGGATTCTCAGATAAATTTTACCAAATATTCCAAGGAGAATTAATACCAATCTTTCTCAAGCTTTCCCCAAAAATTCAGGAGGAGGGAAAGATCCCAATTTATTTTATGAGGCTGCCATTACTCTGATTCCAAAACCAGACAAAGCCATTACAAAAAAACTAAAATTATAGGCTGATATCCTTAATTGACACAGATGTGAAAGTCTTCAACAAAATATTAGCAAACTCTTCAGCAATACATTAAAAAGATTACACACCATGATCGAAAGAGATTTCTTCCTGGGATGCATTATTGGTTCAATATCTGCAAATCAATTAATGCTATACACCACATAAGCAAAATGAAAGATAAAAATCATATAGTCATATTAGTAGATTCAGAAAATCAAGCATCCATTAATGATAAAAGCTCACCAAAGTCGGAATAGAGGGATCATACCCCAACATAATAAAGGCCATACGTGACAAACCCTCAGCTAACATCATACTCAATGGTGAAAAGCTAAAAGTGTTTTCCTTAACATCAGGAACAAGACAAGGATGTCCACTTTCACCATTTTTATTTAACACAATATTGTATGTCCTAGCCACAGCAATCAGACAAGAAATACAAGGCATCCAAATTGGAAAGGAAGCAGTAAAACTGTCATTAATGGTAGATGACACAATACTTTATAAAGAGAACCTGAAAGATTCCACCAAAAAACTTAGAACTGGTAAATGAATTCAGTAGAGTAGCAAGATACAAAATTAATATTCATAGAAAATTAATAGAAATTGGTTGCCATTTATACACCAATAATGAACTATCAGAAAGAGACATTAAGAAAACAATCCCATTTACAATTACATTTAAAAAAATACCTTGGAATAAATTTAAGCAAGGAGGTAAAGGACCTAGATTCGGAAAACTGTAAGACACTGAAGAAAGAAACTGAAGAAAATTCAAATAAATGGAAGCACATACCATGCTCTTGGATAGGAACAATTAATATCGTTAAAATGTCCATACTACTGAAAGCAATCTAGAGAGTTAATACAATCCCTATCAAAATACCAGTGGCATTTTTCACAGAACTATAACAAATAATCCTAAAGTTTATATGAAACCATAAGACCCCGAATAGTCATGGCAATCCTGAGAAAGAAGAACAAAATTGGAGGTATCACTCTACCAGATGTCAAACTATACTACAAGTCTATAGTAATCAAAACAGCATGGTACTGGCATAAAAACAGACACATAAACCAATGGAATAGAATAGAGAGCCCAGAAATAAACCCATGCCTATACACTCATTTAACCTATGACAAAGGAGGCAAGAATATACAGTGGGGGTAAAGACAGTCTATTCAATAAATGGTGTTGAGAAAACTGGACAAATACATGGAAAAAAATGAAACTGGATCACCTTTATACACCATATACAAGAATAAACTCAAAATGGGTTAAAGACTTCAATGTAAGACCTTAAACCATAAAACTCCTAGAAGAAAACATAGGCAATAAACTCTCTGACATGGCTCTAGCAATATTTTTTTCTGATCTATCTTGGGCAAGAGAAAGAAAGAAAATAAATAGATAAATGAGACTACATCAAACTAAAAAGATTTTGCATGGCAAAGAATCCACCAACAAAATGAAAAGACAGTCTACTGAATTAGAGGAAATATTTGTCAATGATACATATAATAAGGGGTTAATATCCAAAATTTATAAAAAACCTCATACAACTCAATACCAAAAAAGCCAAAAGTGTGCAGAGGACGTGAATAAACATTTTTTCACAGAGGACATACAGATGGCCAATAGGCTTGTGAAAAGATGCTCAGCATCACTAATCATCAGAGAAATGCAAATAAAAACCCAATAGATATCAGAATGGCTACCACCAATAAATAAACAAACAAACAACAACTGCTGGTGAGGATGTGGAGAAAATAAAACCCTCATGCACTGTTGGTGGGATTTCAAATAGGCACAGCCACTATGGAAAACAGTTTGGAGTTTCCCCAAAAAATTAAAAATAGAACTACCTTATCACCCAGCAATTCCACTTCTGGATATTTATCCAGAGAAATCCAAAACACGGATTCAAAAAGATATATGCACCCCTATGTTCATTATAGCATTATTTACATAGCCAAGATATGGAAGCAACCTAAGTGCCCATCAATAGATGATTGGATGACCAAGTGGTACATATACACAATGGAACACTACTCAGCCATAAGAAAGAGTGAAATCTTACCATTTGCAGCAACATGGATGGACTTAGAGGCTATTATGCTAAGTGGAATTAGTCAGAGAAAGACAAATACCATATGATCTCACTGATATGTGTAATCTAAAGAACAAAATAAATGAATAAATAAAACAGAAACAGACTCATAGGTGCAGAGAACAAAATGATGGTTGCCAGAGGGGAGGGAGGTTGGGGAGCTGGGTGAAAAAGGTAAAGGGATTAAGAAATACATATTGGTTGTTACAAAATAGTCACAGGGATGTAAAGTACAGCATAGAGATTATAGTCAATAATGTTACAACAACTATGTATATTGCTAGGTGGGTACTAGACTAATCAGGGGATCACTGCATAAGTTATCATATATAAATGTCTAACCACTATGCTGTACATCTAAAACTAATATATAATATTGTCCAAAAAAAAAAGATAATCCATTTGACACAACAGCTCTACTTTTAGGAAGTTAATATAAGGAAAAAATTGGATGGGTGCACAAAGTTGTATTGTATATTGATATTTACCACAGCATTGTTTGTAATAGCAAACTCATGGAAACGCTCTGAATATCTAGCAACGTGAGACCAGTTAAATAAATTGTGCTACAGACATTTCTTAAAATACCATGCTATCATTAAAATTATGTCAATCTTGGATTTTGCCATAGAAGGATTCTCTCTATCTATCTATCTAGATATATAATTTTAAAGAAAATATATTTGTTACAGAATAATATGTAATTTTCTTAATTTATTAAGTAAACCACATGCATGCATGTATTTATTCGAAAGGGAAGAATGTGAAAGTATAACAGTGCCTATCCCTAGGTGATGGAATTTTATCGATTTTACTTTAATATATTCTTTCTTTTTAAAATTGTAATAATCATTAATTACTTAAATAATTTGTTTTAATTAAAGATGAAATTTAATAGTGACAGCAGCAACTACTTCAAGGTTAATTTTCCTATTATTTAGTTATTTCACCAGAATAAGTGAGGTGGCACTGTTGACTACTAGCCTCATAAAAATGTTCAAAAGATTTTTTAAAATGTCAGGGACTACATCTAGTTCCATATTGATTTAGGATGTTTTGCATTGTGTTATATGATTAAGTCTTTTAATAGAATTCATAAACACTCTAAAATGACAAAGAGGAAGTTTGCAACAAAGCAACAATGTAGCATCACATTATTAACTGACTATCAAATCCCACTTGTTTGAGTTATGTAAAATGAAATTATCTTCTTACAAAAAATAGTGGGAGAAATTCAAGCCTTCCAGCCTTTGGTTTCATTTAGTTTAAGTACATAACCCAGTCCTCTGCAGATGCTTCATCTTGAAAGGGTGTAATTTTCTGAGACATTCTCTGATTTTACTCATGTTAGAAATATCTTTGAGAACTTCCACAGTTCTTCTTTGAGCTTTAGATAAAATTACGTATTGTTGCCTAAAGGAGGTAAAATTTAGAATATAAAATAAACCGAATTATGTTGGAACTAATGTTTTAATTTGGTTTCATACTTTCTCCTTCTGTGTGAGGCACACAACTTCTCTCTCAAGGAGATTTATTTTCTGATTTGCTTTCTTTTCATGAGAAACACCTGCAACATTTCATGAAAATCATTGCCCTCATATTTTTTCAAAAATTTTTCTCCTCTAAATTACTGGATTCATTTATTAAGTATAAGTTAGAACTACCAACCTGAAACTTTGGTTTATATACCAGTAATCTATAGCTTTCCATCAGTGATTTCCCATTGTAGTTTGTATTATTGTTAGAATACCTGAACATTTCTAAGGCAATACAATTTTTTTCTTTGTTTTTGGTCAAGGAAACAAATTATTTTCAAGTGTAAATTTCAACCTAAAATGGCAGAGAAAGACATGTAAAATGCCACAATTTGTCAAGTGCTTTAGAGAATTATTACATGGAATAAATCACTGGTAGTACCAAGAAGAAGGTATGAAAATATCACAGAAATTTACAGAATAGTTTGCAATTAGAGAGCTCTAGAGAAATTAATTATACAATATTATTTAACACATAATAAAATTTGATGAACTAGTGTTTGAGTGTCCATCAAACTGGTGTTGAAATAATTTTCCCAGGGCATGCAGTGACTATACTGATTAAACCTGAAAATAAGGAAATAGTGAAACTATGAGCTGGTGCTTGGGATCAGCAGATACACAGCATAATCCCAATTTCAAATTTGGAATAACTGAGGAAGAAAATCTACCTAAACGCAGCTAATTTTGTTACTTAACAAATATCTATTGCACGGGTCCTGCCTGCCAAGCACAGGGGAACTCAGTGAACAAGACAGACATGGCTCCTGTGTTTAGGGAACTTCTTTCCTGGTCTGTCAGTAGCTTCTGTCTCACAGTATTATGGGTCCTTTTTAATTTTTGTGCTCTTCTGTATTTTCAAAAATTCCTATTTCTGAAAAAATGACTTCAGATAAAAAAAAAAGGAACAAAGCATTATATTTTAAAAAGTGGCCCCAGGATAAATAAAATCTATCCAATGATGTCCTTGTTCAGTGAAGTTGATATACTTGCTTCTAGTGTGCTGGCCATGGCCTACCATCCTGAGTTTGCTTCTGTCACTTAACTCTTCAGATCTGTTTTCACTTATTTGTTTCCCCACCAGTTGATCCATGGTGATATACTCCTTGCCTCAAGATTTTGTATGTCCTATGCTTTCCCAGCTTTGGAACCCTCCGATTCAATGACTCTTAAACAAAATTTAATCCCTTTATCTCTGTCAGGTCATTGTGCCCTCATTCTTTAAACTGGCCACTGTAGAACACCCAGGAACTCCAACCCAACAATTTTAAATGCTTTTGTAATTACATGCTTCATTCAGCTCTTGAAGATTAGAAAGGAAGGATTCCAAGTGTCTCATTCTCTCTCTTTTAAACTATCTGAATGAAGAGAAAGACAAGGTGCTGGTATGCTCTGTATATACTCTCTCATTCTCCTGGTAACTATTTGAGAGCTAACGTTTATTGTGTGATTACTATGTGCTAGGCACCGTGGTAAATACTTTATGTAAATGACTTCAACTAAAATTTATCGGTGTTCTATGAAGTAAGCTGTATTATTTTCCGACGGCCGCTGTATAAAATCACCACAGACTGAGTTGTTTAAAACAACAGGATTTTATATTTTCATCGTTCAGGTTAGAAGTACAAAAGCAAGCTGTGAGCAGGGTTGGCTCCTTCCATGCCTCTCTCAGCTTCTGATGGTTACTAGCCATCCTTGAGGTTCTTGGCTTGCAACTTCATAGTTTCAGTCTCTGCATCTGTCATCACCTGACCTTCCCTCCGTGTCTGTGTCTTTACATGGTGTTCTCCTTTTCTTATATCAACTCTAGTCATTTTGTATGAAGGGTCCACCCTCACTCAGTGTGACCTCATCTGAATTAATTACATCAGCAACAGTCCTGCTTCCAAACAAGGTCACATTCTGAGGTTTAGGGAAGGAAATGAATCTTTGGGGAATACTATTTAACCCAGTATATCAGTGTTATTATTATCCTTTGAACAGATGAGGAAAAAAATGTCCAGGCAGTTAATAATTCACCTAGAGTTACATGTGCTGTGGGAGTCAGGATTCTAAGTCAGATCTGTCTGTTGACAAAGGCTGTTCTTTTAAGCACTAAGATGAGAAATATGAGAGATCTCTTCATCTCTCAGTAGACTTATAGCCCAAATGGGATTAAGACATGAACATTTAAATAATAGCAAAAAAGGGAAAACTCCAGAGACTGTACAGGGTAAGCTACAAGATGTCCTACTAATTAGCTTTCCAAACAGAAAAGCACACAAATATAACATGGTTCCATTTTCCCTTTCCTTTAAATAAAATAATGTAGGGAGAAATACAAACAACAGAAGTATACAAACATGATCATTTCACTTGTCGGTATCATTACTTTTTGTTTCCTTCTTTACAAGTTAAAATCAAAGTGTTCTGCTAAATTCTCTGCCTCTTATAGTTTATCATATCTCTCGTTCCATATAATCTGCATCTTAAATTCACCAGTGCCAAAGCCAAGCTTTTGCCCCAGAATCTTCCCTTTCCTCCCAATAGAATTAGGTAGTATCTGTCAATAACTTCTCTGTCTCTGTAAACCCACTGTCATGTTTGGGGCCTGTGTGGGCGGTTGGGCTTGCTAAAGACATAACAGTACTGCTAGGAATCACCTTTGGGGAGCCAAAGGTGATGGGCTAGACATTACCTATGCTTCTGCGTCTTAGACTTAACGAAGAACAAACGTTATCTGGGTCCCATCTGGGGCTGACTTGGATCAGACCAGACTGGGGCTGACAGGACTGGGGGAACCATGATGGTTTATAGCCCTGAGGTGGGAAGACAGAGTGGAACTGGCTCCAAGTAGACTTGCTGATCATTCTCTGAACTACACTTCTTGGTATTACTAAGTTTTCTCAGATACCTGGTTTATGTCCGTGACAAAACCTAGGACAGGAGTAAGCTATAAGTTGCTTCTGCTGTGTAGTGTGTATGGAGGGGGGACACAGAGATTAAGTGACTCAGCTCACATTAAATTGAAACTATTGGACTCCAAATGCCATTCTCTTAATTACTGCCCTGCACATTCTCCCAAGAAGGTAGTATTAGCTGTAAATAATATTTGTGTATTTTTTTTTCTCTCTGGAAGAGAGAAAAAACATTTATTAAGCACCTAACATGTTTGAGACATTCTTTTATATGTTAACATATATTATCTCATTTAATTCTTACCACATCTTTCTTTGTTCCTCAGAGCAATGCTGCCAGAAGATACTGTTATCCTTGTACTATAGATACAAAGAATTTTTTTTTGATTGTGTGCTTTGTGTTTTTGTTTTACATCATGGCAAACCCTGACTCAGCACAGTGCATCAGGGGGCATCTTGGCACCGGTACCATCAGTGTTCATCCTAATTTTAGCTCATCTTTTTCGGAAAATGTGGTAGAGTTAGTGGTCATCAGATAGCCATATGCTCCCTCCATTTGCCATCCTCCCTTTCTGTGAGATTGGCATCACGGGACTAGTTGTAGTCAGGACTACTGAGTGGAAGGTATGCATGCTATTGCTCATCATTTAAGAGCTGCTGTGCCTCCTCCACCTCTATTTTTCCTTCCTGTGGTGACCTTGGAAGGCAAGAGTTTCAGATGGCATAGCAATAAGATGGAGGCTGCTCAGAATCACTGAGTCAATTCTTGGAGAACAGCTGTTTAGGAAAGTAATACAACCCACATATAAAGTGTAAATGTAAACTTTTACTGTATTATCTCTCTGGGTTCTGGGGTTGTTGGTTAACCACAGCATAGCCTATCCTATCCTTACAAGCACAGAAAATACCTTTTGTTGATTTTCTTCAATACCTTCTTTCTCATAAGATACTTTCCTTCTCCTTTATACCTATATTCCTGCCTAGAAAAAGAATGCTATCCTTTTGGGCGGGTAGGTGGGGAGTGGACCAAGAACACCCTTCAGTTTAAATATTCCGTACACAATGAGAATTTCATTAGCGTTAGGTTTAATGACATTGTCCGAAGCACAGAATTTTACTTTTGAATACATCTTACAAGTTTCTATAAGCACTGTGCTATTTGGGTAGGTTTGATGGAAGTTGATAAGAAGCATGCTATTTGGGATGAAAGCTTTTTCTTTACTTCATCATAACTCCTATTCAGTCCAGGCTATTGTGACAGTTCTAATTATGAGCTCATAATCTTGGATTTTTAGCATTTCAAAATGTTAATTTGAATCTAATTATTGGACAGACAGTCTCAGAGTTACCAGTTTTGTTTTTATTGACTCGGAATTCACAGAGAAAATTAAATAATGCAGTGCAAACCTTATAAGAAGGATTATCTTTCACTTTTTTTTTTTTTGCCAGCAGAAAAGTAATAGAACCAGCAGTTCTGAAGCAAAAAGTACCATATTCATTGAGGCTGCCTTCACTTGCTTGGGCACACAGACCATCTGGCAATGAGAGGAGATGGGGGCTCAGTGTGCCCTTTGTTAATAAAGTGATTGCCACTGGGAAGAATAATTCCTCCTTTAATTGTGTACCTATTTGAGAAGAGAGTGCAAATAAAGGGTCTCCCTTCTCAGATGAAAATGATGAATGGCCTTGAAGACTCAGCACTAGTTATCCTTGGAAAGCTGGATTCTCATCAGCTCTGCTCAGTATGAGTCCAGCCTGGGCACACACAAAGCACCTATTGACTTCAGTGGGAGATCTGAGGCACAGCTAGTCCTGAGGGAGGAGATGTTTTCAAATTGGGCTTCCTATCTCACTGAAAGGCTATACAAGAGAGGCAGAAAACACAGACACCTCAATTATGAGCCTTAAAATGAGATAGAGCATACAGTGTGAGTGTCACATCAATGTCAACAATTAGCAGCATCCACTACTTGCAAATGGAAGCTTGTGGTGCTTGGTATCACTTAGTCACTGATACTATGAAGGGCAGAGAGAAATGTAAAAGGATCTTCCCAGAAACAAATACTTAGTTTACAATTTATCTGAGTAGTACAAGTGAAAGAGACATGCTAGAGTTCATGGAGCCTAGATTTTATCAAATGGTATAGATAGTTATGAGTTGATGATTTTATTTCCTAAAGTAACAAATACTGAACCAAACTTAATTGTGCTCAGTTCTATATCTGTTACAGCCGTTATGTAGAAGTTGCTTTATAAATCCATTTTATCATTTTTGAGGACAATGATGATAATGACAGAAATGCAGAAGAAATAAGGCAGAAGGGAGCACTCTTGTCTGAGCTCACAGCTTACAGATTTTATGGAATCTGGATATTATAACCTATGAACTTAATCATATTTTACTAAAGTTATTTTTAGTCATAATTATGATTTTCATACCATCTGCACTTTCAAGGAGAATTGCTATGTCTATCAAAAATCAAATGTTTCAGAATTGTATCGATCCATCCCACTGAGGAGGCAAGTGCAAGACAGCTGAAGTGGAATGAAACTATTTCTGCCTGAGTCATTGTTATTCATTGTCAGTGGAATTATTTGAAACCTTAAGTGTTAGCAGACATAAAAACCACTAGGTAAGCACTCCTTTTACCTAGTTATGAGCAGAACATGCTTTAATTCCTTTGCTTTGGTCTCATAAAAACTAATTTTAAAATTAGCCTGGGCAGAGTTCGAAAACCCAAGCTTTAGGTGATGTATTTATTGACCATTTGTAACTGTATACTACCACTTAGTACCGGTGCACAAGTGATGGTGAATAAGGAATTTTAGTGAAATATAAATCTCAGTAACCTTATTACCATTCTAGGTCCATTGTAAGCGATCATATATGTTTGAATAGTTTCTCACTGAGTGTCATTTAAGTACTGTACAAAGACCTGCTCTCCAGCAGGTTTCTCCTTTACTCTGCTTTCTATCTCCAATCATCTTCCCTCACCTACCTCCAAAGACAGAATCTTTACGCGAGTTCCGTGCACCTTGGAAGCACACTGGAGGTTTTTCATAACAGTTAAACAACAACTCTAATTACATGTATAATTGAAGAGTAATTTTCCACAGTACAGGTGCAGTTACCTGAAATCTATTCTCCTACAAACTGCTTAAACAATTCTTTTCCTCATGTTAATTTTGCAAGAAAACTAGGTATCTTTTAACAACCTCTTTTTTTTTTCCTGTTTTTTTCTGTTTTGGAGAATTGGGCTTTCCTTTCTTTGGAACAAGACATTCTCACATTGGTTTATTCCTGTCAGCACAATTTGCTCAGAGAAAGTTGATTCTGATGTGAAGGGCATGGGCTTTGTCCAGTTACTAGAAGTGACTAACATTTAGTTCAGCAGTAATTATTTACTTTTATTTCTTCTAGGCAGAGACCACTAGTGGTCTTTACTAAGGATCTAAGTACTTCCGTTGATATCATAAAGAAATGAGCTCTGCCAAATGAAGACTCTGTCAGTTTGGTACTTTTTCAAACCTTAAGTCAGGGATGGGAGATGGGGATACAGGAAAAGGGAGGCCTCTTCTACAAAGAAAAGTTTTCTTTTTTTTACTTTTTGGAAGTCTGATGTAAACAAAATAGTAATTTCTTGGGCGTACTAAATATACAGACACTTGCATCAGTTTCTTTTACCTTTAAAAAGTCTAAGTGTGCGGCTGTGTACACACATTTAAAAACACACTTCATAAGAGAATTTGCTCTGTTTTCAGTTTAATAATTAGTAATACAGCCTTTAGTTTTGGGTAATATTTAATCTGTTAGTGGGACATTAATGAATAGAAGGAAGAATAAAATAGAAGTGTGACCTTATAGCGTACAACTAGCCAGAAATAGCTGCTTTGTGAACTAATGACTTTCCCCAAGCTTGAGTAAGCTATGCCTTCATCCTAACATACCTTTTCTCGTCATGGTTAGGACGGAGAAAATTCAGTCTTATTCTGGAATTCCAGCTTCATTGCCTCACACTAACCTTAAGTTGTTGTTCTTTAATGAGGTTCAGTTCGCTTTCTAGGACAGTCTGAAAGTCTTGTGATTCTTGATAACAAAATGGCAATGGCCGGAGAAAGTTTGGCATTTTATGTTGCCATATGTTACATAGCACTTCTCCAACAGCAGATACGCAGTGTGCCGTAAGTGAGAGTTCTTAAATTCACACACGCACACACACACACACACACACACACACACACACACACACGAGTTATTAACAGCCTTGCAGGACTTTGCAGGGCAGATTCTATGCCTGGGCTTGCTGATTAATTTGTGTAATTCTTTCGCAAGTGTTACACAGTAGGCTTCTTGGGTGTACATTAATACAGTAGACTTAAAGTCACATATGCACAACAAAACAAATCATAAGTAATGAGATACTAAAAACCAACTGTCACTGAGGTAGCAATTATTGGTGTCTCTTTTTTGCTTCAGTGACTTTTCCCTTTTACCCTGAGACACGCAAACAGAACAAACAATTAGCGAAATAATTGATGATCAGTACCTTCAAAGCTTATGGTGACCTGGTTTATGCTTTATAAGCTTAATAATGAGAACACCTCTTATTACTGATTAGTGTGCTGCCTGATAGTCTCTGATGGTGCTCAGGAGGTACATCTGTATCCGACAAAAGGTTTTTTAGCTGCCCTTTACAGTTAGTTGGTCCCTAATGAACTGAGCTTTTGTCTCTTGCTGTTTTTAGATTCCAATTAAACTTGTTTATAGAATAGACAAATAATTACAGATGTGCTGTTTTCCACGACTTACTATTGTCTTCCAATAGGGTTGTGTTGAAGTTGGTGGCAATTAACATATATAGTAATGTTTTTAATCATTTACATATTAAGACACATGCAAAATATGCCCATGTTTTCTTAGTCATCTTTGTGCTTGTCAACCCATTCTCTTAACTTGCATTGGGTATGCTAATTACCCTCTGTCAAGCTAGGGTAATTCATCTTTTCTGAGAAAGAAAAATCCGGTTTTCATTTTTATGCTTGAGGAAGTCAAAGAACGACAATTTATTCTGGAGCTTTCAGAGCCAGAAAAGAATGCTTTAAGGTTATGACAAACTGATTTTATGTTGTACACAGCATGCAGTATTAAACAGATAAATAGCATGTCATGTTAGAAATCTTATGTTAAAGTATAATTTTTACCTCGTTTGTTGAATTTTCTATCAGCTTGCATTCTGTATTAGGTCCTTAATGTAAAATACAGGTATAAAATTCTAATTGATCACAAAACTATGAGGAATGAAATATGGAAACCTTTTCATGGTCATGTCATCTCCAAACAAATTAGAAATTCCCATAATCTCCAGAGACTGTGGAACTGTGAATTCTCTTGTAATCTGTAGAGAAATATTCAAAATGAGAGCCTTAAGTTCCCATTTTTCACTGTTTTAAAAAAAGATTTTAAGTATGGCCATGCCTTACCAATGAAATGGGCAGTTTTTAAAGTGACTTCCTCTAGGATTTTCAGGAAATACGTGACACGAGCTAGCATTCCTAAGTCCTGAACCCTATTCCTTCCACGTGGCAGGTCCTCAATAAATGTCTGTTCACTTCTCTATCTCCATCCTTTTGATTTCTCTGACTTTGAGTTAAGTGTTAGTGAGAAATCTATGTCCTGGAATTCCAACGGGAACAGGGAAACTGCCTGGAAGGTGATACTTGGGTAGGTGAACTTTTTTCCCCCTGAAACACCCAGAATGGGACTTAACACAGACACTGCACTGGGAAGGAAAACTAGCACAATCTGACACCTTGTGAAAGTTATGATGTATTTGTTGTTGTCAACCTATGAAGATAACAAAGATAGGAAACTATTCTTTATTCTCTAGGCCGGAGAGAAAGATGGAAACAGAATAGCCATTATATTCCAACCTTTTCCTTTTTGTTCTGGAACAATATAACAATCTTGGACATTTTATATATTGTATATTTTGGATGGCTGCAGCTTTTCAGGTACTAAAACGTACTACCTTACTATGTTATATAAATCGCTTGGATGGTCTATAATTTTTAAAAATGTGTATTTTCAGCTATTTTTGAATCATTGAGGTTAATTCCAAGGAGGGCACTTTTTCCCCTTATGCAATTGTGGTCAGGGAAAGTGCCAGATAATCTAATTTTACACAACTGAGTTCAATGTGGGTCATGTGTACATGTACTTGGAGTGGGTGTGTAGAAATACACAATCAAGTTGCTGTATTAATCGGCTCTTTCCACCCCTTTAGTAAAGTATGCTGATGGGTGACTGTGGCACATAGAGTACAAATGGCCAGTAGGCTATTTGCTAGAATCCCACACACTTCTACTTCTACAAGATGAGTTGCATGTTTATCAAGGGTTGTGTTTGTTTTCAGGCCCATACATGCCATTTGTACTTGTGCTTTTAGCCACATACAATTACTTATAACCTAATTGCATTTTACATCTAAGAAATATGAGTGCAAAAAAGAAAGTTGTTTTTCTGTGACAACTAAATTGAATGCTTTGGAAGAGCATTTTAAAGTTAAGTTACTTTAAAAAGTATAGAATTAGATTTGGGTGCGACAAGGAAATACATAAAAATCTATAAGGACACCTCCCTCAAATTCCTGTGTAAGTTTCTATAAGTTGAATGAACCCCAGCTAGAACTCATAGAAAATGCATTATGGATATGGCTTCTGCAAGAAAGATGAAGGAAAACACCAATCAGCAGACAGACCCACACTCAGTGAAAAGACCTACACAGAAGTGAAAATTATTAGATTCCTCATCAAAATATTGGTGAAATAATGCACATTCACATAGTTTAATTTAAAAGGAAATACTTAGGAGTATTTTAACTATCTCCCACTTTAACTTTCTTTTGGGTTAATTTGACAACCATTATTTCCGCTTGCTTCTGATAAGAGAACATCTACTACAGCAGATAAGTGGAATTTTCTTAGAGCAAGTACTTTGGGTAATTCATTAACTAAACACCTTTGGATGGAAGCCCAGACTCACACTTATTTTCCTGCATTTTGCTCCATTGTGATGTTAGAGTGAAATAACTCTACAGTGTGGAAAAATATTATTGTCTCTATTTAAAGCATGATAAGGAATTAAATTATAGGCAAGCCAAAGTGACTTATTCAGGATCAGATCCTTTATATACTGGAGTGTCTAGGTGATCTAGTTTACTTAGACTAGTTTACACTAGATTACTTCTCAAAGTATGAATCTTGTACATTTATTTCTGGAAATATAATTTCTTCAAACACTAGCTGCTCTCATTTGCTGAATAGTAGACTATCTGGATTTTGGCAGCAAGTTCCAAGATTTCTCCCATTTATATGCATATCCAGTGCAGAGTATGTAAGTGAGAACTAGGTCCTGGGTAACTGACACATTAGCATGTGTGAAAATAGCTCAATTAACACAGGTAGAATGTGAGAATGTCCATTAATTCCTCAGGAAACAATGGCTCATAGTGCTAGGACCAATGCAGGGTCTTGCAGATGGTGTCAAACCAACTGCGTTTGAAAAGACACAGTGCAGCATCTGGAGGGCTGGCAAAATCCAACAACTTTGGAGACAGCAAGTCAAATTTGAGCAGAGAGACCAACACTTGACCACATGAATGTCTCGGCTTCCTGGGATGGGTTCCAAAATCCATCCATCTCATCCAGTGTGACAGTCAAAAAAGTCACACTTCACATCTTTGTATCAAGCCATGTCTCTGACTGTCACAAAACTCGGCCTGCCTGACAGAATAAATTTATGGCATCCTCCAATGGCTTCCTCACCTTTTTTTAAATACCTAACCTTTTCTTCCTGTTAAGTAAAAAGAATATACATAATAGACACACTGAACTGCAAATGCAGTTTTCTGTGGACAAAGGAAGAGATGAAGGATTTTTTTAGTTTCATTGATTTTTGAAAATTCTTTTCCCCTCACCAATTGTCCCCTAATGAAAATCAGGGCAATAGGGCCATAGAAGCACCCTGAGCTTGTATGTGGTGGTTCAGAGAAAGGGCTCTTGAGTCTGCCTTTCTGAGTGTAAACAGCATTATCTGTTACCAGATGTGTGCCTTCAATGTTCCCAAACTTGGTTTTATTTTATTTTTTTTTAAATTTGGGGTGAGGATAATAAAAATGTCTATCTCTAGAGTGTCATAAGGCTTTGATACATTTAGAATATTTAGTATATTGTCTAGCATATAATACAGTATTAATAAATGTTAAGCATATACTACTTTTAAACCTTAGGTATGTCACAGTTACAAGAGATAGAACAGAGTGGGATCTATGGAAAAAGGGTTGGGAGGTAGTTTTCCTGCTCTAGTCAAGTTTTATGGGAGAGGAAAAAAAAAGAAACCCTCTGATGCGTACTGTCAAGTTTTCCAGGGTAGGAGACTGTCATAAAGTGTACTCTTGCCTGGAGTACTCCTGTGCCATGTGATCCTACTATTAGGACTTGGTGGCACCAAGTGCCAGTTAGGTGTGAATTTGGGGATTTAGGATACCAGCCATCTTGCCATCTATTGTGACTAAGTAATAATGATAACAAAAATAACAGTGCAGGCATAGTAACCATGTTTATAGTGCCAGACACTACTGAAAGCACTTTTTATATATTAACTCATTTATTCCTCTTAACTACCCTACCAGGTCTTAATTTCTCATGTTACAAGGGAGGTTGCCTGAGGCACTGTGGTTAAGTGAGTGGAAGAGCTAGAATTTGAACCCAGGCAGTCCAGGCCTGGTGTCTGAGCCATGGGCGGTGATAATAAGAAGAGATATGTCTTTTCATTATAGTCTGCATCATTCCATTGTGCTTTGACTTTCAACTCTTCCATTATGTTTATTGCCCCCAAAGGTAAGAATTCTAGGGCCTATTAGAAGTCATAAATAATAAATTAATTAAGAATAGGTATAGTAACTTCATTTATTGATACTAGAAGGGCACTCACAGCTTTCAATATTGTAGTTCTATGAGCTCTAGGGAAAAATAATTAAGAGGCATTTTCTATTGGAGAATGATTTTGTGTTTCATGCATGATCTATTAGTTTGAAATCACCAAATCATAGCATAGTCTATGAATCTGGGTTTGATCAGGAAAATAGAAGCCACCAAGGTATTTGGGTTAGAAATTAGAAGTTCTTTTATATGGAATTAGAGACTAACACAACTTTTGGGAATTCTGAGAAGTCCAAGTTAGGAGACCATTCAGGAACTATTTCAAGAAACCCAATGATACAGGGTTTGCAGGGAAGCTGCAGCCAACGATTTCAGCTGTGTGCAGCACCATAGTGGATGATTCTTAGTAGAAATCCTCAGAAGTCAAAGGCAGGCTGCACCTCACATAATCTGAGCTTCCTGTCTGTAGTTGCCACTGCGGAACGAACTTCAAGCTGTAGTAGTGCCTCTTATAGGGCACTAAGGGCTTATGAGAGGCCCTAGGTCTTATGGGAAGTGTAGTTCCAAACTTCCCTCTTACAATCCAGAAAGGAACACAGGTGCTGGGAGAGGTGGCATCCATCCTGCGCAATATGGACCCTGCACACAGTGAGCTACGGCCTCGGGAAGTTAGCTCGGTCATCTTCTACTTCTTCACAAGTTTTTGTGAACCATACCAGGACAGTTATTTTCGAAATACATCATAAGAGTTCATTTTTGTTCTGTGATAGTGAGATTGTATAATATGCATTGTTCAATTATTAATTCAACAGATACTTACTGGCTACCCTCTTTATTCAGAACTCCCTCGTTACTAAAGTCCAGGCCCTATGCAAGGTATTCAATTAAGACTTTGTGAATGGATGATTTAATTGTATACTATAAAAGATATTATGATATTTTCTTGCTTCCTAGCAGACATTCTAATCATTATGTGTCCCATGAATAGGACAGATAAATGCTAGAGGAATTCTGAAGAGGAATCAGCTATTTTAACTTCTGTGGCCAAGGAAGACCTTGTTAAACACATGGAATTTGAGGAAGGCCTTAAAGAGAAAATTACCAGACACTGCCCTAATGATTTAATTATATCAGGAACTAAACCTAGCCCTCTATGAGGGTAGATACTATTCCTGTTTGCATGGCACATTGGTTATGGCCATGGCTCAAAGAAGTTCTGTCTAATCAGTTGCCTAATATCACACCGGCAGAAACTGTCAGAGGTGGGCCTCTATTCTAGGTTAGCGAGATTCCAAAGCCTGTTTCAACCTCACTACACTTAGTACCAACTATGTTTTATGCTTTAAATATAAAATGAGATGAATAGACTTCCAAATGTAAGATTACATACATATCAGTAAAGCTACACAAGAGACCCAAGGGAGACATAAACACATACTGAAATAAGTTTCTCTAATATAAGCCTGTGTGATATCAACAGTGACCCATTGATACAATTGTGAATTAGAATACTATAAACCCTATTGCAGTTGACTTTTAATTGTTTGAGTTACAATCACTTGGCTATGTTATAGTCAATAGTCTAATTTAGGGGAAAGAAGTTCTATTTATTTATGAGGTAATCCAGCTTTGTGATTAAGAGGGTGGACTCGGGAGCTATACTGCCCTGTTTTGAACCCTATTCCTGTCACTAACTATGTACCTAAGCCTCAGCATTCTCACCTGAAAAGTAGGATAATAATAATGCTTACTGTATTTGTCATCTATTGCTGCATAACAGATTATTGCAAAACTGAGTCAGGAATCCAGGCATGGTTTAGCTGGGTCCCTCTGCTTCAGGAACTCTCATCAGGCTGCTTTTAGGGTGTCAGCAAGGGCTGTGGTCTCACCTAGAGCCTCGATGGGGTGAGCACCTGCTTCCCAGCTCACCTGTTTAATTGCAGGATTCAGTTCTTCATTGACAATTGGACTGAAGTCCTCGGGTCCTCTCTGGCTGTTGGTCTGAAGCTTCCTTGCCGTGTGAGCCTCTTCACGGGACAGCTCATGATATGGCACCTGGTTTCTCTCTAGCAAATAAAGAGAGAGCACAAGATGGAAGCCACACTCTTTTTGTAACCTAACCTCAAAAGTGCTATCCCATCACTTTTGCCATATTGTTTTCATTAGAAGCAAGTTGCTATGTTCAGCCCACATTGAAGAAGAGCTGATTACAGACCGGTGTGAATACTAAGAGGCAAGGATCATTGCAGGCCATCTTAGACGCTGCCTATCACACATACCTAATAGGTTTGTAATGTGAGTTGAGTTAATATATGTAAAAAATCTTAGAACAATGCCTGGATTATAATAAATAATATATAAGTGGTGGTTGTAACTACTATTATCTTCAGATCACTCGGATGCTTAATAAGTAAGACTTAGTTTCTACTTTCAAGACAAGGACAGCCTATGGTACTATAAGGCAGAAAATGAAAAAGAGCTGTGGATATTGAGAGGAAGGAGGGATCAAAGAATGCTGAAAGATCAGAAAATGTTTGATTAATGAAATTACTGGGTTGTCGGAAAAGTCATGACGCATTTTTGCAACGAAAACCAGAAAAAATACGTCATGACTTTTCTGACATTCCAATATATTGGTGCTGAGCCCCAGAACATGGTATGTTTTCGATGGGGCTGGTTAAGGTGGGGATTGGGGTGGGGGTGGGGTGTACAGGGAACTGCTGAAGGCAGCAGAGCAAGGCAGTTAAGGTTGTCCAGGGTAGCTGGGCATTATCCCGGGAACCATGGGTAACCCAGGTCCACTGGAACACCCAGACTGCAGCACTCGACTGGGAAACGGGGTAAAAAGAAGGATTGACTCATGGTTATCGAGAATACTGGAGGAAAGTCTGATATATTTGGACTTAATTCAGTCAGCAGGGAGCGTCACTGAAGATTAGAAACAGGGCACCACACAGGAAGCTGAACTTTAGAAAGTTTATTCTGGCAGTTGGAAGTAAGAATGGATTAGGGCAAGGAAATCCTGGAGAAAAGCCCAGTTAAGTCATTATTATAATAGTTAAGGTGATTAGGGATGAAGCTCTATCTGAACTAGATCTCTGTCAGGGGTGTGTATGGAAGGAGTGAATTTGAGAGAGGGACAGCCTCAGCTAATAGTTTTGCTATCTCTAATTAAGGTATGGGATTAGGTTTACTGGTTTTGAAGACAGACCCAGGGACAAATCCTGGCTTTAACAACTGTTAGCTGTATCACCTTGGGCAAATTGTTATAAACTCTCTCAACCTTAGTTTCTTTTGGCAAGAGGATTAAATGAGCTAATGTATGTAAATATATGTAAAGGACCCAACATGGTGTCTAGCATAGTAAATGCTCAATAAATACTAGCTTCCTCACTCTGAAAAGGTTATTATTTACAAATAGAATTCTAAATAGAATTCTAGGACATTATTTTATAATTTTTCCTACTTGTAATGGATTTAAGCTTTAACTGTTACACACACATGTTATACATACATACATACATACACATATACAAATAGATGATGTATATATATATTATATATAAACAGTTTTTACTAATTTATTAATTTATGCCCAGCACTGTGCTGAACAGTATATATGCATCATCTTATTTAGTCCTGTCATCGGTCATAAAAAAATATGTGTTTTCATCACCTCCACTTTATAGTTCAGAAAACTGAAGCTTAGAGAAATGAGCTTCCTTAAAGCTCAAGAGCTGATAGTGGCAAAGCCCATGTTTGAATATGTTCTTGCTGTTTCCAAAACCTTGCTCTTAATTATTGAGCTATCTTTCTAAAATATGAGTACGCATAAATATTTGTTTCCATCTCTATGTATATCTTATCTAGTATACCATTTGTATAGTGGGAGTTGCTAAATCAATATTGTTAACGAAGACCTGTCACTCATGTTCCAGTTGAGATGATGTGGCTGCCATTTTTCTGGCTGAGACTCTCCTGGCAATTCTCCTCCTGAATGATGAATGTGGTTTTTATTCCTTACTATTTTGGCACTATTCGAGTGCTTTAAAAGTGTTCCTTTCCTGACTTCGAGAGGTGATTTACCAAAATGTCAGTCAGAATTAATTTGAATGATAGTCATTGCAGTTCCCAAAGGCCTAGAGTTACTGGCATGTTGTTTTTGGATGTCATATTTTGATGGGAGATAACATTTTAACTGGAGTGGGAAGGGCATGATTTTGGATGAGTCAGGCAGTAAGTCACCAGGGACTATATTCATAACTACGCGTATATTACCATTTTGCTTTTACAGTTGTCTAATCAGTGATCCCAAGCCGTTGAAAAGTTCCAGCACCCTATCTTTTATTTGATTTTGCAAAAATCCTTTTTAAATTATTTTATGCCATGTTTTAGTTAAAGAGATTTCAAATTGAGTTTACTTTGATGACTTTTAAAAAGTTATGCTGAAACTAGTGAGATAATTACGGCCCTTCCAAGAGGCTATAATGCCAGGATTTGGAATTGTTGATTCCATAATTCCAGATCTCAGCTCTGCTTATTCAAATAAACTTGCAGAAACTGAAGTTCTTTCTTTATTTTTTTAAACAAATTTATTGAGATATCTTTTACATATGGAAATTGTATATATTTATGGTATACAACTCGATGTTGATTTATATATATATATATATAACATTGAAAAGATCATCACAATTAAGCTAAAAATCTTATCTAGTACCTCTACTTTGTTACCCATGTGTGTATGTGATTTAGAAGATGTAAGATCTATCCCCTTAGAAAATTTCAAGTATACAATACAGTATTGTTAATTATAGCTACCACATTATACTTTAGATCTCCAGAATGTATTTAGCCTTCATAACTGAACCTTTGTACCGTTTGACCAACATCTCCCCATTCCCCCCAATCCCCAATTCCCCAGCCTCTGGCAACAACCATTCTACTGTCAGATTATATGAATTAGACTTTTCTAGATTCCACATATAAGTGAGATCATGCCGTATTTTTCTTCCTGTCTGGCTTATTTCATTTAACATAATGCCTTTTAAGTTCAACCATGTTATGGCAAATGGTAGGATTTCCTTTGAAGAGATTATTTCTAGGTACAAAAGGAGGATAACAGTATTTGCTACCTTCTAGGATCAGTGGGAGGAGACTCTCAGATTCATTTAAAGTTAGAATTGCCTAGGGCTTTAGAAATTATCTAATTCATGCCTTGTCTTTTAGGGATACAAAAAACCACTAACAAATTAAGATTCAGGACCATGAGGTAATTCATCCAAGGTTACACAGTTGCTTAGTGATAGAACTAGAAGTAAAATTCAGGACTCTTAGCACCCAACCCAAACTCAATTCAATTGACTTAGCAGTTGATTAGCTCTTCAGAGCTGCCTTGTTTAGTTATTTAATAAAAATGGTGAAGTAATTTAGCCATAATCTCTGAAGAAAGGAATGGCCACTCAGCAGGAGAAACTCAACCTCCAATCGTGACTTTCCATAGACTCATCCTCCAAATCAGAGCAGCTACCAGCCACCTGAAGAGAAGAAAATCCCTCCGTATACCCAACAGCCACACCTGCTTATAAATGGAGATAATATTCACCCTCTTACTTATCATGTGAATTATCGCTAACTGGCTAGCAACTTCATTTTGACTTTAGCACACAGTTGCCCATAATTTGTTTCCTTACTGAGTTTGAAATACACCAATTAAAAGAGATGATTCCAAAAGCAAAATGATTTTCCTAAAGTATTTTTGAAATGGAAACAAGATCTTCTAATATCAGCATTGGACAGTATTAGGCATTTATCTATACCTGACACAGTTTAGACACTGTATAGATTAAAACAACAGATATGTTCTGATTTTCCACTTCTGTGGTATGACTGTTAAAGGGAGGAGTTAATGGAATGGCATCTGTAGTTTAATTAAATAAATAACATATTAAGTACATGTAACAAAGAGGTTACATTGCAAAGAGGTTAACAAAGAAGGGCCAAGTCAATTGTTTAGATCAGTGCTTTCCAGACTTTTGAATTTCAAGGACTAGGAAAATTTCTCCCCCAAATTTTGAAAATGAAAATAATGAAATCCTACTTGTAAACAAATTTTGAAGATAGCCAAATTTTATTTTGACAAATAATGGAAAAAATCTTAAAAGAAACTTTATCTAATATTGCCATTATTATATAAGGATCATTATCAAATTAGAATATTAAATAGCTTAATATTTAAAAAGTATGAGAACATAATTTCAGATTAAAGGATAAGACTTCCCCAAAAAAGGTAGTTTCAGCTGGCACCTTTGTACCAGTAGGGGTGTATGGGTGTCTCTGTGTGTGTGTGTGTGTGTGTGTGTGTGTGTGTGTGTGTGTATGTGTGTGTGTATACAACCTGTATTTCTCACTTTTTCTACAGATGGTCCAAACTCTGCAGCAGCAGTGGTCCAAGGATTGGTATTTAGGAACAATTAGTTTTTGTTATGTAGAATCAGTAGATGTTTGCTTCTTGTCCTGAAGCTAAAGAAAGATTAAAGGAAAAGGAGAAATTGCAGGAGTGTTTTAAAAAGTAAGATGCCAGAGGTGAGATCCAGGTACATTTTTCAAATATAGGTATAGCCTGGAAGAAGTCTCAGACATAGAAATGTAATTATTCAATAAAGAAAGCATTTAAGTGTATAGTGTTTTGTAATAAATGGCCTGATGCTAATGTGTTAAAAAAAAAAGAAAGAAAGAATTTGGTAACTGCATATGAGGAAAAAACTGAACATGCATAGTGAATGAGATGGAAAAGAAGAGGTTAAGGAAAACCTTTGGATCTTCTAATTAATTTAAATTTGTGGGAGTTTATTACTTCTAAATGTTTAATCACGGTCAGAGTAATAATGAAGAGCGTTGATTTGAGTAGAGAAGGGAAAAGTATTGATGAAATGGCTGTTCTGAGTAAATACCTAGAAATTATTTTCCCTTTGAAAATGCTCTACTTGAAATAAATACATACCTGTCAAGCCTCACGGTAAATGCACTAAGTCTCTTTTATAGGAGTTTGTCTTTTAAAGACATGTCTTTCCTGCTGAGGAAATTTTATTAAAAATCTATAATGTACAGAACAGTAAACAGTCATTACAAACTAATTCTGGAATATCTTGCCTGGAAACATTAAGGCCAAGCTATACCAGGAGCAGAGATCCTTCCTTTAAGCAATGAAAATTATTTCCAAATTGTCTTCCTTCTCAGGTGTGGCTGTTGGGGTGTATGGAGGGGTTTTCTTCTCTTCAGGTGGCTGGTAGCTGCTCTGATTTGGAGGATGAGGCTATGGAAAATCATGATTGGAGGTTGAGTTTCTTCTGCTGAGGGGCCATTCCTTTCTTCGGTGATATCATGTAATACCTATGTTAACCTGGGATTTGAATACCAAATTTGAATTTGGGAATCCATTTTCCCTCCAAAAACAATGTTATTAATTATAGTTATATCCTAGGATGGAATAGAGAGGATCATCTAATTCTTTGTATAACTTCAGTGCTAGGTCTCATTATTTATTGAGCACCTACCAGGTACTAATCACAATTATGGATCTACAGTGGGCCTTCTCTAACTGTATTTTAACTCTCTGACTGTGACTTGTAATTATTTTTTCTAACTGGCTTTTGGCCTGTTATTAATTCTCCATTAAGATTCCTCTAAGTAGCCTCATTTGTACCCTTATTGAAAATGAGTATGACCAATTAGTTGTATTTTCCTGCTTATGAAATAATAATTATCTATAAAAAACATTTCATTGACCCAGGTCAGGATGGAAGAGATTCCATTTTCACAGAACTTTGCTTTTCTCTTGAATTGTGTCTTACAATATTACCTATAAACAGTTAAAGGTCCTCTCTTTTCTTTATTTCAAGTAATGAAACTAGGGATTCATAATAGACCCCAAAACACAGTTCAAAGAAAATCATTTACATTATTAACTTTCCTATCTGATAATGGAGGTACCCTAATTAATGAATGTAAAAAAAGTTGCCTAAGTCAGATATCCCTTGTTCTTATAAGGATATCTTTTTTTTTTCTTTAAAGATTTTGTTGGGGAATTGGGGAAGGGGAACAGCCAAGTTGTTGTCCTTCAGTCTTAGTTGTAGAGGGTGCAGCTAGCTCAGCTCCAAGTCCAGTCACCATCCGGCTACCCGTCGGCAGCTTGAGACCGCTCAGCTGAAGGTGCCGTGTACAATCTCAGTTGCAGTGGCGGCTCAGCTTGGGCACAGCTCACTATTTTTAAGAGCAACTGGCGACACTGTTGCTCAGGGCTCGCGCTCTTAACCAACTGAGCCACTCGGCCAGCCCTATAAGAAGATCTTTTGATTGATGCTTGCTCTAAAGAGATCACTGGGAGGGGTAGTTGGGGAGCATTTAGGGAGATGCAAGTTAAACAAAAGGATACACTCTTCTGTTATAGAAAGCACCCTGACTGTCCTCTCTATTCATAAGTTGTTTTTTATTTTAAAGAGATATATTGTTGCTCTTAAAAATAGTGTAATTTAGTATAAGATAACAGTGAGGTGAGATGACAAAGGGTTGAGAGGTAACGTGTTGAATATGAAGTGTGACCAGTAAGTTTTTCTTCTCTGTGCAGCATGGAGGTTGAGTGTCCATACTCTGGACCATACTTTCTGGGTGTGAATTTCAGCTCTACTGCTACCCAGTCATGTGACCTTAAGCAGATTACTCAACTTCCAGCTTCAGATCCCTCACCTATAAAAGGGAGATAATAACAGTACCCCTTTAGAGGGTTGTTATGAGAAATGAGTGATTTATATATATATAAGGCTCTTAAAATGAGACTCGGCACAGTAAGTGTTTGCTTTATTATGGAGTAGTGTTCTCCGAAGTAGAGAGTGTACTCCTCAGAGACTGACAATCCAAACATTCACTTATGTTTATTTATATTTTAGCCTTTTAAATTTCCTACTTTGTATATGTTCTGTAACATACATAATATTCATGAATACATAGTAATGTATGTATTACATAAATATTGCATATACATGGATTGGTGGTGTATAAATTTTTTTTACAGTCATACACATTGGGAGACCACTGATATGGTGGTCTCCTAATTTTAAAATCTAATTTTAATTAGTTCTCCTCAGGAAGAATCTCTATGCATAGCAAATTATATTTTATATTGAGGCTATAGTCAAACTCATCAGAGTAGAAATATACTGCTTTTAAGACTAAACTAAAAATCATATAGAGAAGGGGCTGTTTTTACAAGCCCCTTAGGCTTGTAAAATGTTTTAAGTCCTTTAGTCCTTTGAGTATGGACACTCAACCTCCATGCTGCACAGAGAAGAAAAACTTACTGGTCACACTTCATATTCAATATATAACCTCTCAACCCTTTGTCATCTCACCTCACTGTTATCTTACACTAAATTACACTATTTTTAAGAGTAACAATATATCTCTTTAAAATAAAAAACAACTTATGAACAGAAAGGAAGGTAAGGGTGCTTTCTATAACAGAAGAGTGTATCCTTTTGTTTAACTTGCATCTCCCTAAATGCTTGTATATGTTTTAACTCCTTAAAAACATATAAGGACTGTTTTTACAGAAGAAGGAACTCGAAGGTTGGAGTCTAAGCCTACTACCTACATGCTGCAAGACACAGATTTCAGACAGACCTAATCAATCATACAGGGCTGACCATCAAAGTCTATTGGGCAAAGAGATTCCATTGTAATGGCCATTCCTGTAATTAAACCTATTACCAACTAGTCACAGGTTGTACCTCACAAAAGTTAAAGGTAAACCTGCCCTGTTCTTCTTGTACCTTGCAGACGTTCCCCATACCAACGAATTTTCCATAGAAACAAGAAACACATACAAACCCTTGTCCCGGGGATGGAAGGGGTCTGTCTTCCACTAGTGATTAGTGACTGCCACCCTGTCTGTGGGATGGCCTTTCTTTTCTTACATACCCTCTGCTAAATAAACTTACCTTCACTTTAAACTCTATGTCGGCTCATGTTTGAAATCTTTCCTCTGTGAAGCCAAGAACCTTCTTAGCCCAGGGTTTGAGTCCCTACTCCAGGATTCGCCTCACCCAGCGTCAGAAACGCCACTTAACTTACTCCAAGTTTCCTTTTTCTTCTTTTACATCATTTCCTTAGAATATTCCCTAGTAGAGCATAATTCTTTTATTTTTATGAACATTCAAATAATTTATATTGATGCATTTCTTGAAGACAAGGAACCATTCTGGGTGTGAAGTGTAGATTTAGAAAGATCTCACTTGGGTCTTTAATTACTCTTAACTCCTTTATACTTCCCCTTTATTTAGGTTTTCTTCTGTACACTGATATATTAATTCCTTAAGTTACCTCCTGAAAATCTAAGGACAGGACTATAAAAGAATCATTAGCTAGGTAAATGTTTTCCCTTTAAAGTTGGATGTTTAAACCTGCTTCAAATGTATGTCCCTTTATAGCCCAAACCCATTTTTTTACAACTGAAGAAAAACCTGTGACATCAAATTTACACTGAAAATTAGCAGGAAGCTTTTAGAAAACACCACTGTGGGTATGGAACAAACATATAAAATAATCATTAGCTTCAAAAAGTTCTAGAGAGGCTTGCTCTCAAAAGATGTCATTATATAAATGATCTTTGGAGGGCCTCAGAGCTCATGATAAAACTACCAAATTGCTTATTAGGAAGCAAACAACAGCTCTACTGAGATATAAGTGTAACAGGCTTAGAAAAGCATATCTATAGCGCAGTCCACCTACACAAATTCAGCTCCTACACGAACACAGAAAACACTTTGGAATTCATTAGCATGCAGTATTTACTCAAAAGCTGTAAAACACTGTGTTTGCATAATTTTATCAATTGTCAATAGCAGTGCTTGCCAACATTCCTATCTTTATTGAGATGCAAAATTAAGAGCAGGAAGAAAGTTTGTATCAATATTAATACTGAACTCACTTGAAAAGATGACATTTATTAATAATGCATCTGGCTCAACATTCATAGTGGTATTTAAAGGCTAAACACAGTCCTGGTGCTGGAAACATTTTTTAGCAAATCTTGTTCATCAACCACCTTATAGTTTTGAAATATATAAACCACTTCTTTCCATTCCACAAATGCCTACTTCCCAAAATTTCTATTGAAATTTGGGGTGGTCTGGCTGTAGTTAGAACAAGAGCAATAATGAGAAAAATTACAATGCATTAAACATTTTATGGAGAATTGTCTTGGTGCAAAGCATATTAGTTTTAAAAACTCAATGTTTGAGGAACAGCTGGTGTGGGCTGAACATGGAAATAACTGTTGTAAAACAAATGTTAAGGAATTTCTGTAAACAAGACTTCATTTATTTACAGTATATTTTAATTCTCTTTCTTTCCTCTACATCCATCCTGGACAATAGAACCACAATGGTAAAAGATTCCAGTATGTAGGTAAGGGTGTGTGTGTGTACACGTGTATATACACATACATACATGCACATATATGTAACATACAGTGTAGCAATGCATTTTTTTTCTGCTTTCTTAAGTTGACCTTTTGTGTCCAAATGTGTAAAAGTGGAATATGGAATATTGGTGATATGGCTATGATGTAACTTGTTATAAAAACAAATTTCACTATTTTACCCATATTCTTCATGACCAACCATCCTTTCACGTTTTTCAACTTTGAGCACATTGTGGACACATAAGCACAAAGAACTTATATTACTCAAAACCAACCACATTTCACACATGACCTAAGCAGTTTCGAACTTGAAACTTTAGATAAAAAGGAGGAGGAGCCTGAGAAAACCTGATGTGGGACAAGCACCTTGGGCCCCCTCTCTCTTTAGAGTAAATCCACATGAATTTCTAGCAACATCAAGAAACTAAAACCTTCTTGTCCTATTTTCAGTCTGCTTCTGATCCATGCCTGCTTAGCTCTTCAGAACAAAAGGAACTCATTTATCAGTGTCTTTTTTTTTCATTTTTAATGTTATTGCTGTTTATGCTTCCCTAAATGATTATGATTATGTAGTTTAATTAAAAGAAACTGAAAGAGTGTTGATAAAACAATCTAATGAAAGTTTCTTATGCAATTATTCCTTAGCATATAAGCTTCCTGGAGGGAAGAGGGGTGTTTTCAATGCCATTCATTTTCTCCTTCACTGCAGACTTCTGTAAACATACCTCTGTCGCACTTGTGACCAGAGCCGCCAAGGACTAGACAGAAATGCAATGCAGAGACCAGGGAGGAGGACAGACCGCGCAGTCTGACCCCGCATCCTCGCTGACTTCAGTCTTTTATTAGAGATAACAGAGGAACAGGTGGTAGAAAATAACAAGCACGCACCTTAGGCTAAGGTAGAAATGCTTAGTCTAAGAGTTGTTTTTTAGCTCAAGAGGAGCAAAACAGTTTCAAGGACTTTGGCTGAGGGCACACTGTTTTCAGTGTGGTAAGCATCCAGCCTCTCTCAGTTGACCTGTTGACCCTTAGTTGACCCCCGAGCGTTTGCTCAGGCAGCAACCTTACAATCTTGGTTCTGGGGGCTCATGTGAGGGAGTCCCTAATGTGTCCCTATATACCTCTATTTCAAAGAAGACTGATATCACTATGATTTGACTCTTATTATATTTTACGTCTCACACATGCATAGGGATCCGTGTGGCCCAGTATTTAATGAAAGAAAAAGGGAGCTACCATTTCTTTTCCTAGGTTACTTACATAATAACCTTATTTAATGCTCACAACCATCTTGGTTTGCTGGGAAGGACACTAAGGTTCTGAAAGGATAAACAGTCTAAAATCTCAAGGTGAGGATATGGGGAGTCGGTGTTGTTCCAAAAGCCACAATTCTTTCATCATAGTATAAGTATATTCAGAATTCAGAAAAATAGGATAGAGAAAGGTGTCCATGGTAGGAAAATAGAATAGGAAGGATTTTAGAAAGATTCAGCAATATTAGAACATCCTGTTTCATACAAATAATTATTTGTAAATGTTCATTTTTAGCTGCTTACTTTGTCCTCTCAGTTTGCTATTCAATTAAAGTAAGCCAGAAACTTGAAACCAGATTAGAAGGGAATTTTTGATTCAAAGTTATTAAGAATAACTGTTGACGTTGCTTGTTCTGGATATAAATCTATGACTGGAAGCCCTCAAAATTCACAATGAGCACCATGCTGCCTACATTAAGATATAATCAGTTATGGATTTGCTTATTATTGCTCAACTGACTATTGCTCTGTGGCAAGAGCATGTGGTGAGCTGACGCGCCTGCGCCTTTCAGAGCCCTGATTGAGGAAGCATCTTCCCTGGGTGCCCTTGAGGAGTAGCGAGGCCCCAGAGCTCTGATGGAATCTTACAAAGAACTGAAGGATTCAGAACAGCTCTTGGTCGGTGCTTTATTGACTACCAGTAGTCAACGTGGAAGAGAATGCCCAGGAGAATGAGGAAACTTTTTTTTTTTTTTTAAACAACGGAGGAGAGCATGCAGAAAGCTAGCTGGTATACCTAGTGTCTTTGTGACCCATCCGTCCTCACCTGCAAATTTTACAGGAAACAATGTACATCCATCTGAATTCAGAATAAAGCTGTGCAGAACCACCATACTCCCAAGAAATGACACATTTCCTATACTCAAGTATATGCAGAGTTGGAGAAAAAAAGCCTTATTTCAAAGTCAGCACAAAAATGAGGGAGGATCCCAAGCAAATGGGTTTGATGATCTACAGTCTATCAGGGTTTGATATAAAATGCATAGGTATTTGCTTGTTTTTAATTATCAATTTAAAAATAGTTTATATTTCTAGAAACCAAATATTTGAACAGCTCCTGAATTACCACCACAGAAGTCGAGTGTTCTAAGGGACAGAATTTGAAGAGTACTGATTTAAAGCGTAATTTTCCTTTTGGAAATTCTCTAAAACTGTTGAATGTAGAGGTAAACACTTCATTTTACTCAAAGCAAACAGGGGTCATTCCTGCTTGTTCAACTGCTTTTTCCAAATCTTCAGAGGATCTCCTGCAGCTTTTGTTGACATTAGTAATAGCCCACTGGTAAAGAAACTTTGTGGAGAAAATGTCAAATATTTCCTTCTAAAAAACGGGAAGGGGGAACATATCATCCAGGACTACCTGTGAGTAAATAAAGTGCTCTCCAATGATTTAAAACACAAAGTTGCATTCATTGTTTCTCCTTTTCTGTTTTCAACCTCTCTAAAACTGTTTTGGCTAAAATAGAAAGGATTACAATAAAAATGTATTATAATAAAATTGCAGTACCTCCAACTGTATCAGTGATAATCAAGTTATTGCATTCAATTAGTGATAATTCAGTCACACACATCTACATTTCTGTGAACTCCACTTCAAGGTTTTACTATTTTATAAAAAGAATAATCACTTCAATAGAACAACTTGAATAGAAAATTAACCAGAAGACTATGTCCACTTTCAGATTAGACATTCCATTGTACATATTGGCATACATATTTAACAACATGTCCTTAATATATCAATCCACATTTTTTTTCAATTTAACTTCTAAGAGAAAAGAAACAAATCACAAAAAGCCCTATCTATAGAGAAAATGAAATAAAATAGAATATTGTTCACTTGACTAAGTTTAGCTTCAGCTCTGTCATCTACATCTCTGCCCTGGAGTTCATCTTTGCACCTTTCCGATGATCTGTATGTTGAAAATTTATGTTCAGATCAGGGATCCCAAGTTATTTCAGTGTATTTAACCACCCAAGACAGATTTAAGTAGGTTCACTTGTGAGTTCTTACTGAAGAATTCTAGAATATCTATGCATCTATGTATCTATATCTACCTATTCACATATATATTTGTAAAAATAGTTTTTATTTTATTTACATGTTATTCTGTGTCACTATAGCAGGGATTGGCAGTCTTTTTCTGAAGGGCCAGATATTATGTACCGTATTTGCCGGCGTATAAGACGATTTTTTGGCCCTGAAAATATGCCTCCAAGTGGGGGGTCGTCTTATACGCCAGGTACACTTCAGATAGACTGCCCATATAACAAACTCTGTATTTTGAGTGGAAATGTT
>NW_017731568.1:1095551-1143570 GCF_001890085.2 Hipposideros armiger
ATTTAAATAGTTGTCTCAAAGAGTGTGCATATTTAAATATTCGAATTATTACAGAATTGCTCACCAGGAGAGCCAAGCCAATTTACATTCAAGTATAGTATTGGATTTGAATGCTTGTTTTCCCATATCCTCCCCACCACTGGGTCTTACTTATCTTTTAATTTTTTTCTCAACTTGCTTTGTAAAATATTGATGCCTCATAGTTCTTTGAGTTTTTCCTATTCTTTAATATTTAACAACATGTAGCATCTTTCCACTCGTTTACTGGGCATTTATTTATTCTTGTGAGTTGCCTGTTTATGTAATTTTTTTCTTATTGGTTAGTAAGAACTCTTTAAATAGTAAAGAGATTAACATTTTGGTCTTTATGTGTGCTCCAAAAAGAAGTTATCAGTTTGTTTTGTGTTCTTTGCTTTCATTTGTTTTTCCATGTAGAAGCTTTTACTTTTTTAAAGCATTTTAATGTACATTTTCTTTTATTGCTTCTGAATTTGATATCATATTCACAAAAACATTCTCCAGCCCAGATGTAAAAATATTCTCCCATATTTACGTGTGGTACTTAGGGTATTTTCCATTTTGAATCTATAATGCATTTTGAAGTAGTGTTTTCAGATTTTTAGGATTATAGCATAAATTTACATGTTGTTTCTTATCATTTTCAAATCTCTTCCATAAGTGTGGTTACTTCTCCCTTCTTAAAGTTATGCACTTGTTCTCTATTTTCCTTTACCAATCGCCTTAAAGTTTGCACATTATTTTTATTTTCAGAAAACCAGCATTTGACTTTGTTTTCTGCTTCTTCACTTATTCACTGCTTCTTGCTTTGTGAATTTATCCCTCTACTTTCTGTTTATTTACTTTTCCTCGCTTGAGTTGAATGCTTTATTAAATTACATTCAGTAGTTCTTTCCTCACAGGTAGGAAGTATTTAAGGCTATAGGTCACATCTCAGTTGCTTTGCATATGTTAAGATATCATTAGACTTGATTTCCAAATAGGCTATAATGATTAAGCTCCCACACATCACATTTTCACAGTTGATTTAGTTCAGGTCTTAACATTAAGAAGACGGCATGGATCTTTATCTTGATTTAGGTAATTTGGGTGGTACACAGATGTATACATTTGTCAAAATTTATCAACCTAAATTTTTGAGAGCTGTGTATTTCACTGTGTATCAAATATACTCAAATAAAATTACTACCGTGAAACAAAAATAAAGTAAATGAGAGCATGGAGAGGAATATTTGTGGCAGAACTCTGCAGCTTCCCTGGTTCCGTAGAGATGCACTGGAGAAGCTGGGGCAGGCAACTTCAAGCTTAGGGAGCCTGAAAACCAGCCCCACTGCCCTCCTCAGCCACTGCATTTGCCTCTTCTTTGTATGCAGGGCACAGGCGATATACATCAACCCAAACAGATACATTTGAATACATTCAAGATATTCAACGTGCAATTCTAACACAGCCAATTTATATCTTTGGAAGATTATATAATGGGGTCTCATGATCTTCATTCTTTCCACATGAACCCTTACTAAGATCCTCCCCCTGATCCATGGATTTTATTACTTTATCCATGGATTATCTCAATTCTGGCAGTTGTCATGGATCTCAATGGTCACTGTCAGGCCTGATTATCATTTGGTGCCATACAGGGATTTGGCCTTATGCCTAGGAGATTTGGGTGTGAGGTTTCAACACCTTTTTCTATACCTTTGCCTCCTTACTAGTTTTGAATTCTGGAAAATTGATTTTAATTTCACTATATTAGTTACAAAACGGGAGCCTGATCTTTAACAATAACTTATCGTTTGAAGATCTGTAACAAAGAAAAAGCACAAGAAAATTTTATGTTCAAACTACCAAAACAGAAGACCATGTGGAAAGGATGTTTCTGAATTAACTCCCTTGGTCACTCTGAGTTCCACAGGGACATGCTGCCTGGCAGGTGATAGCTGAGCACCTCAATGTCAGGTGTCCCTAATGTTCTTATCTTGTCTGTGAGGCATAGGGATACTTACCAGCTTAATAAGATGCATCTTAATTTAGAGGTGCGGCACCATCTCTGAATCTTATTACTTGGTTTTGAACCCTGGCTCATTTAGTTACCAACTGTGTGATGTTGGGCAACTCATTTCGCCTCTCTATGCTTCAGTTTGCTTATTTATAAAATGGGAATAATACTGCTACTTAATAATAGTATTGCCTAATAGGGCTGTTGTGAAATTTAAATGAATTGATTCTTAGAATAGTGCTTAGGATATAGTTAGTGCTAATGCGTGTTGTAAAAGAAATTCTATTTAATATTTTCCTTGAGCCCTGTATTCCAATCAGCTGGGTTATTGTCTTGGTTGGGCTCACTGTCTTTGCATTCTCACCACATGAACCTATACCATAGTTATGTAAAAGCTTTCCTTTAGTTTCATGACAAATTGTTCTTTTGAATGATGTATTATACTCAATTCTAAAGGATACAGGAATTATATTTTTAAGTTGTCTCTTGTTTTATTCATTAACTCTCTTTTAGTTAAGCTCATTTGCTCTGATTGTTCTGTACAACCCTTACCCCTAATATAAATGTTAGTTGTTTTTATTGTCATTGTCCCCCCCATCATTCTTTACTTTCTTCTGATTCCTGTATTCTTCTCCCTTGATAAGCGTGCCTTTCTCATGGGGGCTTCCCATCAGAGCATACCCCTGTCAACTGAACAATAATATCGACTAGGTAGTCCATCACCAAAAAGCTTTTATTTGGGAAAAGGAAAAAGACAAAGGAAAAAAGAGCTGTAACCCAGCACCTGCACATGCAGACCCAGCAAGCCTCATGCACATTCTGGCCCGTGTGCTAAGATGGAGGGTATACAAGGCAGGGAAACAGGAAGTTAGGACCATAGAGTTCGACTAGGTGAGCTCAGTGAACTTCCATGAGCTCAGCTCCTCCCAGAGACCTCCCAGCCTGATCAGTTTCCTTAAAGTCTCAGAACATTTTCATCACCCTCTTTCCACAGGCTGTGCTTGCCATAGTGCTTCATTCTGGCTACAGCGACTGGTCTAGGCATGGAGTCCCAAGTTGAAACAGTCGTCACTCTTCCTTGGTAGTTTTACAAGCTAGCAGGAAGTCTCCTTGGCCGTTTGGGCCATAAAACTGAAAGTATTTGAGTCCAGAGGAACCAGCAACTATGCTCCCTACCGTGAGGACTAAACCCATATGCAGCAGGAGAGAATGAGTCCAAGACATTCTTATAAATAGAGAAAGTCCATGGAGAGATTCCTGTTGCTGTTCCAAACCCCACATTCCAGTTATTATCACTAAGACCAGTTACACCATGTATTTTATGTAGGTGCAAGCCTATAAATACCATATACCTCTTCTCTTTTTTGCTTTTTCTATGTTTTTTGCTTAAGCTAATTCAAATTGGATTTTTATCACAACACAATGTCCTAACTTAACAGAATACCTAACTTTCAATCAGCCAATTTTCTCTATATGTTTGGAGACTTTAAAATGTCTCTTCATATTTATAAATGACTGGTTAGAAATCGTCCTCATGAGTTCTGTGAGGACATGTGCCATGTCTGCCTTAACCATCACTATACCCCCAATGTTTAACATAGTGTCTTATGCCAAAAGACAGTAAAGTGCTTGGGATGCCCCTCCAATGAACCAGACAGAAGCTGCTTGCCGTAAAGCATGGGCTGAAGAGTTACCAGATGGCTTTCTTGTGGGTGCAGTAGAGAAGACCAAGGTTGCAGGTAGACCTATCAAGTGTGCTGGAGGGAAGGGGCCAGGGGTGCTCTGCAGGCAGCAGTGAGTTCCTGTCCATTCAGCTCTAACCTACTGATAGGACCCCTCTGTACTTACATGGTGGAAGAGATACACATATCTAGCATTTGGCTATAGGCATTGGTTGAGATACCTCATTATGAAATTTGTAGACAGATAGATTCAACTTAGACTTAGGTTAACGTATTGCTTCCAAACCCAATAAATATAATTTAGAGAGGTAATCAAGTGGTAATATAAAAATATTTCTAGTTATAAGAAAGTTAAATATACTTAAATCATGATTTGTAATGATTATAGTGTATGTTCATATCTGTTGTGTTTTTAATCAACAATCTATAAAAACATGAATTCTATTAAATAGGAGCTAGGTAAAGGAAATTACATATGTAAGGAATTAAATATGAATATATATATATATATATATATATACACACACACACACACACACACACATTCATTCTAAAATTCACCTGTTGTCTTCTTTTTTTCAATAGAGAAATAAATGAACAAAACTGAAGAAGTTTAAAAAATGAATACAAATTGAATGTGCCCCCAAATTCTTAGTATTGGACCATATTTTTAAAACAAGATTCCTCATAATCTTGTTGGATATTAAGTAACCAAATCAGATCCATTTCAAAGATTATTTTCTAATTCCAGATAATGGAGTTATTTTCTCCAAAGGAAAGCAACCAAAATAAGAGACCCTCCCCTTTCCCTGATTCTGCAGAAACTGAATTTGTTACTAACTACAATCTCCAGGTACTCTGTAGCTATAATAACAAAACCAAGAATGTGTGTGCAATCAGTTGAGTGGACTGACATTGAAAAACAAAGTTTCCAGTTAGACTCTAATGAGAAGAGAATTCTTAAGGGTTAAAATAGATAAAGAAAGCAGAAAAGAAAAGAAAGAAAAGGAAAAAAAGAAAACTCTAAAGAGACTTGACTGCACTTGCAGACAATTAGGAGGAAAAATTAAGGTTTTGTGTTAGGATGATAATGGGCATTCCTGGATAAAATATGATTGTACCAGTTCTAGCAATTCTCATCACTAACTGATACCAAAATACAAATTAAAGCTGCCTTCTCTGGAATTTATGGATACTGGCATTTCTTCTCTAAATTTTTTCTCTTTCAATTTCAAAATTTAATTGAAACAGAATTTATGCTTTCCTTCTATAACCAAACTTCCTGGTTTCACTCCTGGGTCAACTGTAGATTCTTCTATATTAAATGCTTTTTAAATGTATTAAAGCTATCTTCTGATTATACTTAACAGGGAAAGTCAACATACAATGAATGATAAATTAAAAGTATAAAATGTTTATATAAAAATGATCTCTTCCAAGGAGTTAAACTGAATCTTCTTAAATTGGATTTGACAGAGTTAAAAAGTCAAGTTTTTCCAAAAAATTAAAGGGGTTATTATCCCAATGTTCTATGAAAGATGGATATGTACTGTGTCTGATTAAACACAAGCCCCTGAGCTCTCAGCTGGGCCTGTAGCATAAAAAGGAGTGGAACAATAGCTTATGAATTCATTAGAAATGACAGCCATGTTTCTATCAAACATCTCATCTGTTGTATTGATGAGTCACAGCAGTAGAATGAAAACTTTCACCACTTTGTATACAAAACTTAGGAAAGCAACATACAGCAGCAATTCATCACATGTACACACTCATCATCTGGTTTGTAAACCATTAGGTTTGGGCTTGAATACGCTGTTTGACAGATGCTTCCAGCCTCGTAGGTTTGAAACAACAGTTTTTACTTGCCGAAATTCTCACTTCATCATTATGAACATAACATGAGGTGGTAGCAGCTGGCTCAGGTAAGCTCGCAATTCTCATCCACACCTACCAGCAAATCTCAAATTATCAGCCATCTTCTCAGAAAGTTAGAAAAACTTAGATTGGTGCTTCAAGGTCCTTTTCTGGTTTTCATTTCAAAATACTGTTCAAACACCATCCTTAAATTTCCAAACAGTCCAACCACAGAAATAAATACCAAAATTCAAGCAACTTGCACATTATTTATTTTGCTATCCTGTTGTACACAATTGAAAATTTAGAATGTACAGAAAAATCTATTTAACTATGATGGTATGTCTGAGGTAAAGGGCAAAGTCAGGAGAACCAAGGGCCTGAAGCTTGTGGAAAGAGGCACACATTACCACAAATGGAGTTCAAATCAACCTTGAAGTCTGGGGTGCTGGCTAGCCTGGGGCATTCAAGACAAGAGGGTGTCTTCTCATGTACTGTCTTTCCCTGAGGCCAGACTATAGAAAACGTGGCTCAGGAAAATGGGAGATAGTGAACTTTTTTTCTTTTAACAGGTTAGTGAACTTTTTTTCTTTTAACAGGTTATTAGAATTGGCCTTGGAGAAAGATGGCTGATCATGGTCCACGAAAACCAAAAATATAAGACAAAAATATCCAAAAAGTATGCTGAAGAAGAGAGGTAGACAATTAGAATTGAGGGATTCAAAACTGGCAATTAAAATATGATACTGACAGTGGTAGACATCTCGATTAGACAAGACTCCTATTTTCCTCATGTTCAGTTTCTTTCATGACAAACTGTCTCTTTTTACAGTGCTATAGAGCAAAATGGAAATGACTTAGATTTTAGAGAGTACATAGCTAATTTCATCTGCTAACATGTTAATGTTGAGTTTCTGATAGATACATTTTCTTTACCTCTGAGGAGTTCAGCTTTGTCATGAGGGCATGTAATCCTGGGGAGCCAGCACATTCACGCCACTTCCCTGCCCACACTGTGCCTCCCCTGCCATCCCCCCCACACACACATTCTCCTGAATGCTACAATTTCCTCATTTAAGTGAAACCCTTTTGTCTATTTTTATGGTTTTGTTTTCCTTTCCAGTTGTAGTTTGGGTGAAAGACTTAAGGGCATGATGGTAAATGAATCACAAGAAGTAGTGGCAACCTTAAGTCTTAAATTAAAAAATCACAAAATTGAAGCTCCTTTCAACCATATCTCCCTACATCATGTTTTCAAACACAAGAAAAAAGCTATTTTTTCTGACAGGTTTATGTGTTTTAGATTTTCTCAGTATTATTAACCTGCCAATCCCAGTTCAAGAGCTAACTCAAATTGTGCACATTCTTTTTTTTTTTCTAATCTCTGCATTTCTTCACCATTCATGTGCATTTTGTTTTAGGCCTGGTTATTTGTAGACTACAGATAGGAAACAGTAGAATACAGTGCTCTATTTTTCCTGAAACATGGATAACCAGGTCCCAAGACATTTAAGAATTAGAGAGAAAAGCAAATGTTTTGCATGAAATATATTTAGATGCAAAAGATTCATTGCAATTGTATTTTTATTCTCTCCATAGATCATTTGGGTAGTCTTGAGTTAACTTAATGAACATATATTTCATATTCTATAGTGAACATATGATTAAGGACATTTGTGATATTCAGGTAATGAGTCCATAGGTTCTGTCTCTTTGTGTTCACCTGTATTTATCAATGGGAAATGGTACCATAAGCATCACCATGAGCAAGTAATTACAATCTAAGTTTTAGTAGTCGTTCTTCTCCTTGCCCACGTCTTACATTATATAAAGAGTTTATTTTCTGGATAGAGTATTCACATTTTCAGTAATGGGCCATTCATTCAGATATTGCATGCACTCAAATTATAAGAAATTTTTGAATTTTATAAAGTTATAAATTATAGCATATTATATATGAAAATATCTAGTTCAAAAGTCATAAAAGTAATTTTAATCAATTTATTTATATGAAAAGCTTACCATTAAAAGCATATTGCTAATTATCAATTTTTTTTTTTTAGTAAATCAGTAAAAACACCACTACTTAATAGATTGAGTTCATATCAAAACCTGTAGGATATTTTTGAGTTAAGGCACATCAATTCTGATTCAAAATTTACATCACTAGTGGTAGCTTTCACTTTTGAATTTTTTTAATTTTGGTTTTGCGAAATCTTTTTTTTTTACACTTTATAATATTTTGACATCGAATGTTATTTTATGTTAATTGCAGGTGTATAGCATAGTGGTTAGACATTTGTGTAATTTAAAAAGTGATTCCCCTGACTATGCGTAGCTAATGCCACATTATTGACTATATTCCCTATGCTTTACTTTATTTCCCCATGACGATTTCATAACTACCAATTTGTACTTTTTAATCCCTTTACCTTTTTCACCCTGCCCCCTAACCCTCTAAATCTAGTACCCATCTGACACCATACATAGTTATTACAATATTATTGACTACATTTCTTATGCTATACCCTACATCCCCATGACTAGTGTGTGACAACAGATTTGTACTTCTTAATCCTTTCCTCTTTTTCACTCACAGCCAATCCATCTCCCAACCATCAAAATGTTCTATGAGATTGTTTCTGTGTTGTTTGTTTGTTTATTTTGTTCTTTAGAGTCCACGAATAAGCAAAATCACATTGCATCTGTCTTTCTCTGACATACTTCACTCAGCACAATACCCTCCAGGTCCATCCATGCTGCCGCAGCTGACAAGAACTCATTCCCTTCCATAGCCAAACACCATTCCATTGTATATATGTACCACCTATTCTATATCCATTCACCCATCGACAGACACCCAGAATGCCTCCATATCTTGGCCATTATAAATAATGCTGCAATGAATATATGGATGCACACATCCCCTCAAAGTAGTGTTTTGGGTTCTCCCCAAAGTTGACTGGGTCCTTCTTTGTCTCTTGTTATAGCCTTTGTTTTAAAGTCTATTTTGTCTGGTCTAAGTATTGCTACTTCAGTTTTGTTTGTTTTTGTTTCCCTTTTCATGAAATATATTTTCTCATCCCTTTACTTTCTATCTGTGTGTGCCTTTTGATCTGAAGTGAGTCTCTTGTTAAGTGTTTTGTTAAGTGTTTTGTTTCTTATTCATTCAGCCACTCTATCTTTTGATTGGAGCATTTAATCTATTTATACTTAAAGTATTGTTGATACATTTGTAGTTATTGTTATTTTATTATTCATACTTTTTATCTTCTTTTTCATGCAACCTTTTCAGCACTTCCAAATGGTCAACTTGATTAATTGTTTGTCCAGTTGGTATAAATTCATAATAAATAATCCCTCTGATATCAAAAAAAGGTTAGTGACATCGTTTTGACCCTTGATTTAGACTGATGGAACTTTTTGGTCATGGAGAATTGACTGACTTCCATTGTGCCCTTTCACAAGTTGTTTCAGGGTATATTGGTACATCCATGTCTCATCCCCAGTGATAACATGGCCCAGAACATTGTCTTGCCTCTCCAAAAGGTCTTGGCAAACTTTGACTCTCGTTTGCTTTTGTTCATCGGTGAGCTCCTTTGGGACCATTTTTGGACACACCATTCTCGTGCCAAGATTTTCTGTTAAGATTTTCCTAACTGTTTCTCTATCGATGTTTACTTGGTCTGCTATGCTTCTCATCGTCAGCCTATGATTTTGACGCATAATTCGATGAACTTTTGCAATGTTTTCATCAGTTCTGTTCGTTACTGGCTGCCCTGACTTCTCTTCATCAGTGACATGTTCTCTCTCCTCAGAAAAACATTTAATCCATTTATACACTGCCGTTTTCTTCATGGCATTATCCCCATAAACTTGGATGAACATGTCCCTGATTTCAGTGCTACTCTTGCCAAGCTTAACAAGAAATTTAATATTTGGTTGTTGCTCTAATTCAAGCTCAGGCATTCTCCCCATGGCACACAAAAACATGCAACAACAGTAATGAACACCACTCAGCAAGACACCGCCACACTTGGACACAAACACGGCTGTGAGACACTGATGTTCCAAGGTTATGAAACCTTACTGAGCTATTTGTACAGTGCTGCCAATGTAAGCGCATGGTGGCAAGTTCACAAACTTAATGGCCAGACCTCATATGCTTGAAAATGAGAAGCAGATACTTGTAGATAGCCCAGTCAGGACCAAAATGGATGTGATGCTAAATGCAGCATGTTTAGAAGAAGAACACCTGTGCCAAGTCATGGACCAGCCTAATGCGCTGATAAGAAAGGCTAATGATGTTAAGAAGTAGGGAACTGGGCACAGCGAGAATTTCCTCATGTGTTAATCAAATGGAGCTGATGCCCATCCCATCCTCTACCCTAAAGTATTAAGGGCAGTGAGCCTGAGATTCCAGCTGCTCTGACTGGGTGAATTCCTTGTGGACTGTCATAACAGGAGGCTGTAGTGAGGTGAGTTGTGTTGTACCACAGTGTCTTTTATAGGCCCCTTGTTGTACCTCCAGCTTCTTTGTAGTTTTTGCCATCCTTATTTGCTGGTTTGACAACAAACCAAAGTGAAAAAAAACCTTAGCAGGATCTGAATCTATAGTCTCAGAAATTGTTGAGCTTGCCTGAGCTGGTGTTGTCCGGTCTGGCTCAATGCCACACACAGAAGGTCAGTTTTTAGTGACAACTTTTCATCCTGACCAGTATTCCATCATTGATTTCGTAAAAGAGGTTTGAGGACAAAGTTAACCATTTCATTAATGTTATCAGCTTTGTCTTTTAACTGTAAACACTATTCATGATCTGAGATTGACAAGCTTACATCAGCAAAGCTCTGAAGATTGTCATTTTGGGGTAGAAATATCTCATTAATCAGAATGATAAATAATCCACAGCACTTATATAATGTGTTATTTTTTATCAGTCTTGAGCAGCTCTGTTTCCGAAGGGGAGAATCAAAATAATTTCAACCAAGTGAACATAATATTAATGACAGTGGCATTATAAATAAATTTAAAATAATTCCAGAAAGCATATGACAACAAGAAAAATATTTCTCTTTGATTTTTTTTCTCTTCGATGTGCACAACATGCTGCTATACTTTTATTCACAGACTTTGTCTGAAAATCTCTCAAGACACAAGCCAGCCCTGTGTCAAAGGATGGGTACTTGGTTTCAAGCAATTAAAAGATTTTTACAACTTCTACAGTGGAAATCTGCAGGAAACCAAGAAAACTGGCAACTCATCAAACAATCTAACTGAAGGAAAAAACAAAACAAAACAGAGTGTATGAACCACTGAAAAGAGTGCTATTCTTTTCTGTGATATTAACAACGTGATCTTAGGGCCCAACAAACATGAATTTCAGGCTTCCTTTCATAAGCCCTCTTTTTGGACTAGGAATTGTTCCAGTCTGATGTGAATCCCCTTTTACATCCCTCTGTCTCATAATTTAACTTGGAGCCTGTGTCCTTAAGCAGCTGTGTTGTCATTCTTCAAATAGGACAAACATTCAGGGACACTATAGGAAACAGTGGTTTTGTGATGTGACATCACTCAGTCTTCCTGATGGAGAGAATCATTTCTAGTTTGAAGTTTGCTATTGTGACACAAGTAAGCAGAATATGCTATGAAGCTGAGCTCTTTTTATATCTATATATTATATATTGACTTCTATGGCCTCGCCTGCAGATTTACATACCTGAAAATAAGTTATTATTTATGCTGAGATCAGCATAAATGTTTGGGCCAGAGAAATGGATTTTATAATCCCAATATTCTTCTCCAATGTTTTATCAAATGGGTACGATTCTAAAAGAGAGTTGTGATGTAACTGTCAAATTCCAAGTTTATAAACAGGAATGTTAGCTCATTCCTGGATTGATTCTAGGATGGCTGTCAGGATTTTTAGTTGAGTTTTGCAAAAGTTTATGTCCTAGAAAATCAACACAATCCCAATGTAAATTCTAGCAGTATTTTTTTTTGTAGATATCACCAAGTTGATTCTAAATTTCATATAGAAAAGAAAAAGAACTAGAATAGCCAAAATAATTTTGAAAAAGAACAAGGTAAAAGACTCACACAATATGATTTTAAGACTTACTATAAAGCTGTAGAAATCAAGACAGTGTGGTATTGGTGAAAAGACAGACTCATAGATCAACAGAACAGAACTGAGAGTCAGAAGCAGACCCACGTATATTTGATCAGTTGATTTTTGGCAGAAGTGCAAAGGCAATTTAATGCAGAATGCATAGTATTTTCATTGAATGATGTTAAAACAATTGGACAAAGCAAAAAAAATGAACCGTGACCTAAACCTCATACTTTATACAAAAATTAACTCAAAACATCATAGACATAAATGTAAAATCTAAAACTATCAAATTTCTAGAAGAAAAAGTAAGAAAATCTTTGTAATTTGGGGCCAAGCACAAATTTCTTAGATATGACACCAAAGGCACCAAAAGAAAAAGTGGTAAATTGGATTTCATGAAAATGAAAACCTGCTTTGCAAAAGACATTGCTAAAAGAGTGAAAAGATAATCCTTAGACTGCATGAAAATATTTGCAAAACATATATCTAATGAATAGCTTTTCTCTAGAATACATAAAGAACTCTCAAAAATTGGTCAGAAAAAAAAGAATCCAGTTTTCAGTGGGCAACAGATTTGTACAAATACATCACCAAAGAAACTACATGGATCGCAAATAAACACATGAAATGATGGTCAACCTCACTAATCATTAGGGAAATGCAAATTAAAACCATAATGAAGTATCACTACTGTTTATTAAAATGCATAAAATTCAAAAAAGAACTGACAATATCTAGTGTAAGTAAGTATTCTGAGCAAATGGAATTCTTGTACATTGTTGGTGGGAACACAATTTTGGGATAGCCACTGTGGAAGACAGTTTGCCAGTTTCTTTTAAAGTTAAACATACCCTTATCATGTGACCTAACAGTTCCACTGCCAGATATTTACCAAAGAGAAATAAAAACATGTTTACATAAAAACCTTTACATGAATATTGGTAGCAACTTGATTCATAATCACCCAAAACTGGGAACATCTTAGATGTCTTTCAACTGGAACATGGATAAACAAACTGTGAAACATCCATATAATAGAATTCTATTCAGCAATAAAAAGGAATGCAATATAAATTCATTTAAGAACATGGATGAATCTTAAATGTGTTTGGCTAAGTGAAAGAAGCCAGATCCCAAAGACTCCATACTGTTTGATTCAATTTGTAAGACATTCTGGAAAAGACAACACTATGGAAACAAAACAAATAAGTGGTTGCTAGGGTTTGGGGTGGGGCAGGGTCTGTCTATAAAGGGACTTGGGGGAATATTTTTGAGGTAAAGGTACTGTTTTATATCTTTCTTATGGTGGTAGTTACATGACTGCATTTGTCAAAACTTATAGACCTCTCCACCAAAAAGTGATTTTTACTGTATGTAAATTTTTTAATGTAAAAAAGAGTCAGCATTCAGAGCTTTAAAAAAAAAAGAAATCACGTTGTAGCTCCTTGAGGGTAAGGATCCTGGATTCTTTTTCATTCTAGTTTCATACATTGAGTGTGTGATTGTGTGTGTGTGTGTGTGTGTGTGTGTGTGTGTGTGTGTGTTTAATGCCTGTTTAAAATGAATTTTCTCTACATCAGGTGATAGTAAGATTTCTGTAGGCAGAACATTTCTATATTCCTGAGACGAACTAGATTTATTTTTACCAGAGATTAAAAAAAACACACACATATAGGAAAAGAAATAAATAAAAGAAATCATTCATTGAAGTGTGCCTACGGCATTCCCTAGAATTGTTTTGTCTTAAGTAACAAAGGAAGACTTTATTTTACAGCGTGAGTGCATAAATAAGAGCTTTCCCCCAAAATGAACCAAAGATGTGTTTTGTTTTTTGTTTCTTTTTTTAAGGGAGAAATAACAGAAGAGAAATACGTATGACCCTTTAACATGTTTTTCTTTCCCGCGACATTTGAAAATGTGACAGCCCCCTCGCCTCCAGCACCTCAGCTGCACAATCCGGATGTGGAAGGATTATTAACAAGGATGCTCCCATTCTATTTTCAAACCCACATAATACTGGTTTTAAAAAAAGTAGCCGTGCTGAAAGAATAGCATACATATTTCACACCATACTTGGAGATTTCTGACAGCCAGATCCAAAAAAGTACAACCCTCGAGTCTGTGTCTGCCAGAGTGACTTTTCTTTACCTAGAATCCGGAAGCTGTACCCCATTTCCCCGAGAGATTCTCCCAGCCTAATATTCCCCAAGTCAGAGATGTCAGGGGGAGCTACATCTTGCTGTGGATTTCAAATGTAGTTAATACAAAGAAACGCTACTGTTGTTGCTGTACTTATGGTGGTGACAATCTACAAAGTTCTCATGACAGCCTAAATGACACTTTTGACATGCTCTAGATAGAGGCAGAAGTGTACAATTTAGAATCTGCAGTGGATCGTGATTCAGTCTGCTTGTTCTCACACTTCGCATTGTTTCTTGGCACCACTGTATGTCTTAAAGCACACACCAGTTCTGCCAGTAACAGACCTCCTTAGCTGGTCCTCATTATCGCCTTGGCACAGCACCAAACCCCTATTCAGTTCTCTCTGCTTTTAAGAAAAGTAACTTTTAAACAACGTCAATGTCATGTCGCAGAATTAGGGAGTGCCCTGCTTATGGATTTGCTTTACTTGAGTGTAATACAAGTAAAGGAATTAGCCAATGCCTGTATAGCAGCCAAGGAAAGCTCCTCCCCTAACACTCAGCCCCCGGGGGCTAGCCGGTATCAGGGAAAACACTGTTCTGTGTCTGGGGCGATAACCTCCACTAGATCAGCAACAGTTATGTTTTCTCTACAATCTTTACTCTTCACAATGAGGGACCAGAAAGAAACTCGTCCCACTTTACTGTCATCTGAAAGGCCATGCATATTCTCTTTTGCCATCCTGACTGCTTTTATAGTAATGGGAACGTTTCTGAGTAATGGAAAATTTCCTGAGGCCATGATGGGTCCTGGAATAAAATAAGCAGCAAATGGAATGGGAGGGAGAAAGCTATACAAGGCCCAGAAACACGGTAGGAGAGAAAGAGAGGCTGAGGGGAGCCAGAGGAAAAGGGGTGATTGTGTGGACAGACTGGAGAACACTAACTTTCAGAATTTCATGAATTTCAGAATTTCACGAAAGCTTTGTGTGAGTGCTGTCCTTTTCTTGGGCATTATCTCTGCTGTCTTTTGGGTAATTCAGCATTCTATTCTTCATCTCTAGCTTTGTTACTTACCTCCAAGGCCTTTTCCATAGAGAAGGCATTTGTTCCTAATGAACCATCGGACATTTTATGGTACCACAACTTTGCTCCTGCCACAAGAATCTTCTTTCACTTGTCTCAGGGTTGCAACATCCACTTACCCTCCCCCACACACCTTCCCTCACACACATGCAGACACAGACACATGCAAAACGGACTGAGCAACCTTGTCTGTCTATATATCTCTATATTCCATATTTCTAAAAATCGTTAGCTTATAAAAGAGCTGGTAAAACTTGGATATGTTTTTGTGTTTTCTGTGTATCTATTCATGAAGCTGGTTTTTTATTGAGTAATATATATATTTGGTTTTGTTCTAAAGTTTTTTACAAAGTGAAAAAAAATTAATTGTATGTATTAAAAACATGCTCATTTTTTAAAAATCAGAAGAAAGAAAACTAATGAAGAAAATTTATAAAATACTGTCATTTGATATACAAACGATTAACTTTTAGTATATTGTATGCTTGACACTTGCTTCATTTGATAGGTCATGAGTCTTGTTAAATTTATCGAGGTAACATTGGTTAATAACATTATGTAAGTTTCAGTCGTACAACTTTATAATAATACAACATCTATATACTCCATTGTGTGCTCACAAAGCCTGTCTCCTTCCATCGCCATGCATTTGACCCCTTCTTCATCCTCCTCCCCTCTTCTCCCCCTCTGGTAACCACCATTCTGTTGTCTGTGTCTATGAGTTTGTTAATTTTGTTTGTTCATTTGTTGCTTTTTGTTTTATATCCCACATACAAATGAAATCATTTGGTTCCTGTCCTTTTCCATCTGACTTATTTCACTTAACATGATGCCCTCAAGATCCATCCATGTTGTCACAATGGCACTGTTTCATATTTTCTTATGGCAGAATAATATTGCATTGTATGGATGTACCACATTTTGTTTATCCAGTCACTGGTCAAGGGGCACTTAGGTTGCTTCCATGTCTTGGCCATCATGAATAATGCTGCAATGAACATAGGGGTACATATATCTTGATGAATAGGTGTTCTCAAATTTTTTAGGTAGATGCCCAGAAGAGGGGCTGCTGGGTCATATGATAACTCTAACAAAAATCCCCAAATATCAGTGGTTGAAGACTATAAAAGTTTATTTTTTGCTCATGTCACAAATCCCAAATTGGTCAATGGAGTGCTGTGTACCATACATTCACTTAGGAGTCATCTTGTAGCTGCAGTGTTTGGAATGCCCCGCCTCTTCAGTTTTCACAGTAAAAGAAGGGAGAGATTGGAGAATCTTGGAAGGGCTTTCATTGCCTCAGTCTGCAAGTGGCACACCTGGCTTTGACATTTCGTTGGTCAGAATGAATTATATGGCTCTCTGTAAGGGTGTGACAGGAAATAAAAGGAGCAAGTGCAGTATTTGTTAGGCATTACTGTCTCTGTCACCTCTTTTCAATAAGCGTGGATCGAATTCATGATTTGTTGTGACTAAAGAATTTTTAAAATGGATACACCATATATTTTTTAATCAACTATAGTCAAACATTTAAATTGTTTTGATTTTTCACTAGTCTAAGTGACTGTGACAAACATCCTCCTCGCTGCATCTTTGAGTACTTCTCTAAAATTTATTTTTAGGATAAATTTTATACAATTTGAATTGCTAGGTCAAGACATTGACACAGCTTAATATTTTATACATAATGTCAAAATATCCTCCAGAATGGCTGTCCAAATTTGCATTGTCATAGCAGTAATGAATATACTTACTTCTTCATGCTTTCATCAATAATATTCATTTTGTACTCTTCTCAGTCAGATGGCGACAGAGAGAAAAAGGAACTTCATTGTTTTAATTTATTTGATTATTTGACCTATGCTTTAAAATGCTCTGTTGTTCTGAGGGAAATGATGCAGGACAATTCAGGAATTCAATAAGTAGGCCAATACAACTATTTGTACAAAGTGAGAAAAATTAAGTAATTTCTGTATAAATTATGATCAAAATATCATCTTTTAAAATTATGTATTAAGTGCTTAATCTACTTATATCTGGAAAACACATTCAATTTCTCCAAGTTCTGAAGCAGTTACTTTATAATCTCAAAAGTTTTTTTCAGAATTTCTTTACCAAGAGCAAGTAAAATATTACCAATTTTGAAGAACAAATTTTTCAGATTTTTTTTTCAATGCTATATGGAAAGCATTAGTCATTTTTTATTCCAAACAATATTATTATAATTTTTTAAAAATGGATTGAATAAATGGATTTAGCATTTTGGGGAGGTCTGTGAATCAGTAGTCTGAATTAAAATATATTGAAGTAATATAAAATATACTAAATATGTTATTATAAAGTATATTATAAATATTATAACCCCGATAAGACCATAAAAATCATTATCCTGTGAAAGAAAAGCTCACTTGCATAATTTTTCAAAAAGTATATAATGTACAGAAAAATGATGAACACAAAGAACAAAGTAAACATTGGATTAGAATCTTTGAAAAGTGAATCTAAAAAAAAAAGTTACTAACTTAACAAGCACATTGTTGGTTTGAAGAGAGAGAGATAAGGTTTTGGTCCTGTCTGCTTTTCCTCACTATTTTCCTACCTCCAATATCAATTTTCTCATTAACTTTATGAGGTGACTTAATCATTTTTATAAGCCAAGGGAGGATCTATATTTCATTGTTTCTATGGCATATTTTTTCTTTGTTTACATTTTCATATTTCTGAAATTGGGTTGCATCTTACTGTTGCTGTTAGGTAAGCAGCAGTCAGGACTTTTAGCCCCTGTCAGCACATGCCTGTCAGAGCTTAGAGGCTGGATGAAGCCCTTGGAAGAATGTCTTGGAGGCCACAGGGGAGTACTCTTGGGAAATGTCATATCACACTTTAGATAGCACAGAGTACAGTACTGTATGGAAAAATAACACTGACAGTCCTGGGTGTGTGAGAAATCAGACTGCGATTGCCAAGTTTTATGAATACCTTATCCAATTTATTTGCTTATATTTTCCTTTTCATGTAGGCTCAAGAGTGATATATGAAGAAAATCTATATCTGTACATGAGTGATAACGTATTTATCTTTAATGATAGCATTTATTTTCTGCTTTACAAGTGAGGATATCTTAGAGTCGATAACATAGAATTATAGAAAATAAAAGATAACAAAAGACTGAGGACTTGAAAGAGGAGTTAAGATTCTGGAAGAGGCAACAGTGAGTAAGATCACTGATGTAAGTAGTTACCTTGGGAAAGGAGGTGAAATTCTTTCTCTGTTGGAGAAGAACTTTCTTCCTTGAATATCCCATTGTTCCTCCTACCCATCTCCCACTCATGCTGCTGCAGAAACCTAAGTCAGTCTAAGAAGTGATTATCCAAAGAATTGACACCAAAGAATCTGAGTAATAAAGGCTGGTATTCATTGAACACTATATTCCAGGTATCATACTAGGTACTTTATGTGTAAGTCAGAACAAAAAAAATTTGAAAATGCACCTGTTTGTGGGTCCTATCTTCCAAAGTTAAGGCATGTGAAGTTCCTCAAAGGTGTTTCGAAGGAGGAGAAGAACAAGAGGGAGAAGGAAAAGGCAAAGCAAAGACAAAAGCTTGGAAGTAGTGAGATTCTCATTATGACAATTTTAATAGACAATCCCTAGATTCCGTGGCTATCGTGTTCTGCAGAAGATACTGGAGCATACTAATGTAAGGCCATATGTGGGAACATATTCAAGTTTGGAGTAAAGTGAAAAATTCAGAAAAGCCACATAGGAAACAAAAATAAAAAAAACATTTGTAGATGTACGTCTGTAGACTGAACAGTAGGCTAAGTGTTTTATATCCATTCTTTCATTTACTTACAAGGAAGAAATGATTGGGAGGCAGCACACTGAAGTGCTATAGGACATGTTCTGCAGGTTTACCTCCTGACTGTGCTGTGTGTTAACTCTGTGGCCTTGATCTAGTTAGTCACCCTCTTAGTCCATCAGTTTCCTCCTCTGTAAAATGGAGATAGTAATAGTGCCTCCTTCATTATGTTGTTGAAAGGATCAAATGTAAAGGGCTTAGAAGAGTGCCATTATTTTCACCTTTTTATACATAGGAGGTCTGACAATGAAGTTTGCAAACTGTTGCAACGATGTTGCTAACCTTTTTTAAATATCAGAGGGATTATTCATTATGAATTTGTATCAACTGGACAAACCATTAACGAAGTTTACTATTTGGAAGTGATGAAAAGGCTGCATGAAAAAGTTAGAGGACCTGAACTTTTCGCCAACAATTCTTGGCTCTTTTATCACAACAATGCACCAGCTCACACAGCACTGTCTGTGAGAGAGTTTTTAGCCAGTAAACGAATAACTGTATTGGAACACCCTCCCTACTCACCTGATCAGGCCCCCAATTACTTCTTTCTTTACCTGAAGAGAAAGGAAACATTGAAAGGAAGACATTTTGATGACATTCAGGACATCAAGTGTAATAGGATGACAGCTCTGATGCTCATTCCAAAAAAAGTTCCAAATTGCTTTGAAGGGTGGACTAAGCCCTGGCATTGGTGCAGAGCTTCCCAAGGGGAGTACTTAGAAGGTGACTGTAGTGATATTCAGCAATGAGGTAAGTAGCAGTTTTTCTAGGATAAGTTCGCACACTTAATTGTCAGACCTCGTAAGATCAAGACAGAGGAATCGTGTGATAGTTACTACGATAAAATCCATGCTTCAGGTAAGGAAACTGACTCATGGAGAGGTTAGGGTCATACACTTAGTAAGTGGCAGTGCTGTGACTTGCCCCTAGGTCTCTCTCATGCTAAATCTTATACTGCCTTCCTAATATGGTTGGCACTCAATTTGAGATTAAAAAAAAAAAAAGCAATTGCTTAGCAACAGAGTAGACCCAGTTGAATAGCATAGATTTTTAATGAAATCATTCAATGGGTTTTGTTCTTAAACTTCTGCGGACTGTTAGAAAAAGTGATGACTGTATGGGTAATATTTGTGTGTGTATAGATTTACATATTTTTTATGCATTTTACATATGTATGTTTATATATATATATAACTGCAGTATAGTATGTTTTATAGAAAACATAAAAAGCATAATTTGTTAGGAAAAAACTGATATATCAGAATAAAAAATGTTCATCTCTTACAAGTCACAACAAAGTTATAAAGCTGACATCATATGAAGAGAAGATATTCACAAACATATATGAGACGCAATTGTAGTATTCAGAATATATAAAAAACTCTTACAAATAAGTTCAACAAAATATGAGAAAAGACAATTCACGAAATAGGAAACCAAAATGACCAGTAATGATGAAAACATCTTCCAGCTTGGTAATCATTAAGGAATTTAAAGTAGGGAGGTTTTATTTTATACTCCTCAGATTGACAAATGGTCTGACAATATAAATATTAAGTGTTGGTGAGCATGTAGAGAAAGAAAAACTATCAGACATTGCTGATAGGAATGTAAATTCATGTAATCCCTTTAGAGAACCAATTGTTACTATGTAGTAAAGATGAGAGAACTCATCCTACCACCCAGCAATTCCACTTGAAGTGTAGGCCCCCATATAGAGTTCTTGCACATGTATGGAGCTATTTATAAGGATATTCATACAATATTGTGTATAATAGTAAAAAATTGGAAATATCTAATAGGGGGTTGTGGAAATAAATTATAGTATAGTCAGTTATGTAATGAAATGCTACATAGAAGTCAAAGAAACCAACTAGTTACATATGTATTAATATGTAACTAGGGGAGTTCAGGTGTTGGGGGGCAGGTCTGGCTCTGGCTCAGATGTATGGACAACCTAAAACATAATGATGAGTGATAAAAAGCTAGCTGAAGAAAACGTACAGCATAAGTGCATTTATGAACAATTAAAAACACAAAAATTGCTATATGTTATTTACATATAGATGTATATATAAAATGACCTAGAAGCATATTCAGGACCTAGAAGTATACAAATAAAATAATGATAGCCTCTGGCGAGTGAGAGAGGGAGGGATTTGCGGTGGAGAAGAGTAACAAATACTGTGTCAAATTTACCTAAAACACTATTTTTAAAATGTCTGAAACCAAGTGACAAATTATAAGCATTTGTTAGTTCTGGAAAGTGAAGAGTACATGACATGATGGTATGTGTGTGTGTGTGTTTGCATTTTTACTATATTTTAAAAATGTTTCCTCCAAAATATTTAATGGGAAGCTAGAGTTTCCAGGTCACTGCTATGAAGAAATAGTATTGTTGATTGAATAGTACAGATTTCAAAAGAAGAGTTAGTGGCTCTAAAATGTTTCCCAAAATCCTGCTTCTCTGTCAGACTACTTTCTCTTCCCTTTAGATTATTTCACAACCAAAGGCAAGTGTTCATTTGGGAGGTTAACGCCTTGACCCAATGGCATAGTAATATGGATTAATTTTCCAGTTTAGCAGAAAGCACTGCAAGGCTTCAAGGAAAGAGAAGGGGCAAAATGGATAATTTTAGTTAGTAGTACCCAGATTGGGATAAATGTCATCAATTTCTATGTGGACACTGTTCAAGACAATTGGTCAGTTGTAAGATTTAAAAGTAAAGGCCCAGAGTTTAGTATGTTAGGGTTGGGGCATCGTGGTGTGTGTTGAGTGGCCCCAAGAGAAGGGTGACCTTGTGTGGCAGGGACAAAGGAGGAGAGCACTGCAGCTTGCAGAACTGGTGACAGTCCTTACATCTGAGCCAGAGCCAGACCTGCCCCCTAACACCTGAACTCCCCTAGGTGTCCTGGAACTGCTTAACTCTCACTTTGTTTTAGATACTGGTGTTGAGTTGTTCAGCTAATCTTAGTCAACATGTATTGACTCTCCCTCACTATTCATGAGATACTGTACTCTGTGGAGTGGATACAAAAGAAATAGAAATATAAGTCATTTAGAAGAGGAATGAGTAACTGTATTAAAAATCTCTTCTTTAACAGGATTAAGAAAAGATTTTTGATGAGCTCCATACTTTCCACTGCATCACAACTCACAAATCAACAAATAAAATTCCTTTGGAATAGGACTTTTCTGATGAGCTAACGTAAGGCTTAGATTATGAGTGAAGTTGTTTTTTTTTCCCCTTCCTTTCAATTAACCTCCCTCAGTAGAGATCTCTCACTTCCGGTATGTACTGACTTCTGCCCAAATTTCCCTTGGTTTTTTAAATTTCCCACAAAGGCTGACTATGAAATATTTTCAGTATCTCAGTTTCCTTCTTTTTGACATTGATTTTTCCCTCAGAGGAATACATTTTCACAATGACATGTGTATGCTACTTGGGCTCATTTGATGTATCGCTCAGGAAACCTTTCTAAGCCATTTCACTTCGTGTGCTACTGTGGGGTATGGTGCTGACACGCTTAGAAAGTTTGTGGTCTTTCCCAGCACCTGCTTTTTTCAAATATGCAATTGAATTTTTCACAGTTGAACTCTAACATTTCTCTCCTAACTGAGCGAAGTTTCACAACACATTTGAAATATTTCTGAGGCTGGGCATATGTTCCTGTTTATCCAACACAAAGCTGAGGCCTCTTTGAACTTTCATCTCCTGGTAATGTGCCTCGGATTTTAACATCATAACACTCTTAAGATTGGAGCTGTTTGGAGGCTTTTGTGCTTTCCAAAGGATTTTCTCCTTTTTCGCTCCTCCGTTTTTCTCATTTTAAACAGCTGTCTAAGGGCTGCAATAGTCGAGTGTATTGGTGGTCGGTGCCCATAAGCCCTCGATACGTACCCTCTGTGTTTTCAGTGGGGCATTTTCAAAGAATCTTTATCTTACACATATTTAAAATCCTACAAGATTGCCTCAGAGTTCTAATACATTGTTGTGGGTATTAGAAGCCCAGTCTTTGCCAAACTGAGCAAACTTTGCTGTCTGAGTTGTGCCCCTTCACTTTTTCCCTCATGCATTTGCAGCTGCCCTCTCTGTTCTAATTCTGATGTGTTGCTTCCTGGTGAGGCTAGCATAACACAGCCTTATCTCCATTAGGAAAATCTGGAATCTCTTTTTATGTTTAAAGGTAAAACTATTATATAATTTATATATAAAACTTATAATTTAAAGATATCACTTTTTATCTTTTGTGTGTATGTGTGGTTTTTTTTTTTTTTAATCTGGCTCAGAGAAATCTGAAAATGACTTTGCTTTGGCTCTTTAACACCTTCTTCACACACCACAAGAATATTATCCAGGATACATTTGGCCCCCTAACTGCCATGAAACCTTGGTGAGATATTTCTCTGGAGTTCCTCCAAAGCTGAAGGAGCCCACATGGCATCCTTTTACACCTTTGGGAAAGAAAGAAGGTACGCAAACTGCATTTGCTGGCTGTTTTCTTGGTTGGCTCCAAAAGACCCACTTTCCTTGAGTGTTGGCACCTTATGCTAAGAAAATATTACCTCCTCAGTCCCCCTTTTCAGATAGACTCTGGCATATTCTTCATCCCTTTTTGTCTTCTCCTCCTACCTCTCCTTAGGAAAGAATCTCTCACGTGAGTTCTCAGGGAATTCACAAAGTGATAAAATGTTTTAAGACTTAGTAATTACTTGGGTTGCACAAAAGCAAAACTTCAGCATTGTTCTCCAAAATATTAGAACCTCCAATTTTAACAAGATTTGCAATTAGAGCATCTCATGTGACCTGGTTTTATTTCAGTCTAATGTTGTCTGCACCATTAATTATCTTTGAGTTCTTCATAAAAATGTGAAGACTTTTAATCTTATAAATCAAATCTTATAAACCCAGGCTGGTATCATAATTCTGCTTATGTCTTCCAGGAAATTTACATAAGTGACTCGGCAAAAATGAACTGCTTAGCAATTCTGTTTCTCCATCTATATTTAAAAGCTTAATTTTTCTGTATGTCTTTTGTTCATGACTGTATTTGCAAAGGAGAAAGTAACAATTGATTAATTTATTCAGTATAGATATACTGACTAAATAATTAGATCACCTGGAATCTACTTGAGGGCCTAAACAACCTGAGTGAACTGTCTATATGGCAATGTTGCTTGGTTTACTAGATAAGGCTTCCTGAAAATTTTAATTAGAAAAATGAGAGTTAATATGTATTTTTCAGGAGATTCAGTGCAGCAGGAAAATCTAATCATAAGGGAGTTTTTGTCCTTAGTTTGATTCTCTAAAATAATAAAATGCTCCTAAGAGTCAGATCAGATCAACTCACATATTTTAGAAACTGTACACAAACCATTTCTCCAGATGTGTGGTCGGTGGTCATGTCAGGCAGGGAAATCTATTTCCTCTCTTCAGGTTTCAGTGTATTCTGATTTCTCATCAGTTTTTGCTGGAATAAATTATGTTTAAATCAAAGATTTCAGAAACACTTATTTGAGATGGGGATCAAGGTCTACATTTCCATTTTCTGCAGAATCATTTAGGGGCTATCACCTAACTGACTCCTTTTTTTCCCCCTAATCTTCCTGTTTTCTAATTTATTTGTTGCATATTTGTTATGCACTTGTTAATTCATTCAGCTGTAAGTGTATCTCAAAGCCTAGAAAGTCCAAGACAAAATAGTGTTTTTTTAAAAAAATATCTGCCAAGTTAATTGAATATTAGAGAATTTACCTTTGTCTTTTCTTGTAATTCACATAACCTGTGTATCACTGGCACCTCCCAAGGGCTTGTCATTACAGTAAAACACCTGTGTGCTATGAAACCACTGACTGTGTGTACCATTCTGCTGTGCACAACATTAAGAAGTATACCAGAGGCAGATGAAAGAAAGCCTATGAATTCAAATAACCTTAGTGGAAAAACAAACAAACAAACAGACAAAACTACTTGGAAAGAAAATACATGAAAACTGAGAAAGGAATCAGAATTAAGAATTGAAGGATGAAGTAGCCTAGGGTAACAGCACTGGTGATGCGCATTGTTTTCAGTTAAACATTTCGTTTTAGTTAAACAGTGGTCCCAAAAAATTGTAATTATAATTAGAACATATAACATGAATGTCAAAATCATTTTTAAGAGCAAGTACCAAATGTTCAAAATAATATATAGTATCAAGTAGGTGAAACTAAACATTCAGACTATGTTAACAAAGACGATGAAGGGCAATGTGGGGGGTAAGAAAGATGTAAAAATTTGCTAAATTTTTAAAATAAAGGAGGATTCAAAACATGAGTTCATTGTTTATTCTTAATTTTTATTATTAATTTTCATGTTATAAGAGTAGTTATTTATTATAGGTTACCTAAAAAAAAAAAAGCTTCTACTTTCTGATTTAAATTGTTTCTCTTTATATAATTTTACTTTTTTAATATTTCTGAAATGAGCCAGTGTATATACACGTATTTCAGATATTAGATATATTCTGCAAAATGAAATTCTAATATTGCTTTCTTTAAGCATATGAAACTTTGGATTTTTATTCAATCGGGGTTCAATGATGATGTTAAAAACCCAAATTTAATGTGTATATTTCCCCCCCCAAGAACCTGTCATTACAGCTGCTAATTACAGGCAAAATGGCCAAATATATTAACAAATTAAGAAGGAAAGGGACTAATTCATAGATCAAGGATGATTGTGTGTGTCAGTTTTGTCTATGATATTATTGAGGTTTACTTGAAGAACATGGTGGGAAATGAATCTCACTGGGGTGCAAAGTTATCATTAAATCAGAGGGAGGAAGAGGAGGCCTGAATGTCAGATTCAGTCAGGGTACGTGTGGGTGGACAGGAGACAGAGTGGCAAGAGAGGGGTCCCTTGCAAGCCTTTGTTCCTAGCTGAGGCCCAGCATGCCTTCTAGAGATTGCCCTAATTCCCCTAGACTCCATTTAAGTGTTTTTAATTTAGCTTTCTCTTGTTCACATCACAGAGACTGTAAATGAGTGGCTCCCTGAGCCACTTTTGTGTCATTCTCTTACTAATGACAGGAAGGAAATCACCGCTACCTAGGAAAGTCCACAATGAGCATAATAATGTCAAGCAATAACCTGCCTTTTGCTAAGGCAATAACTTCATTGGAATTTGAGAGAATATGAGGAAGTCCTTGGGGAAAAATTCACAGGCTTCGAGAATCGAGAATCGTAAGTTAGCAATTCCACACACATGTTGCCTTTTTATTTTTAAAGAGACCAAAAAAGGAACTGACTTTTCAAATATATGAGACAATTGAATTCTTAGTACACAATACCACTTTTAAAAACTTAACCTTTATTTAAATGTATTAGGAACAGTAATGAAATGAGTAAAGATGGAGTACTTAAAAGCGAGTTGAGTATTCCTCACATATTTGAGGCTGGCTAATCATACTTTTGAAATATTTTGAAATAATATAAGCAATGTAAAAAGTGAAGATCTTCATTATTTGTGGAAAGCTATCAAAAATGTTTTGTAAAGAACATATCTATCTGTTTGAGAGCTTCTTGCATTTTATTACCAGACAAAAATATGGAAAACATACAAATTAACTCCAACTTATTGGCTGCTTCATTAATTCTCTCTCTCTATTTTTTTATCATTGACTATGTTAGATGATGAGATTCATACTTTATACTCTCTGCAGTCATGAAGCTGATACAACTGTAACAAAACAATACCCAAAGTTAAAAATCTAACTCCAGGAAAGTAACCAAAATAATGGCACTTGTGCTAGGATGTCAGGTTATGGTTGATCTTTTCTGCTTTCCCTATTTCCTCAGTTTCCTATAATGTGAATATTATCTGTAAAGTACCACTGGTTGAGATCACTGTGCTAAGTGCTTTATAAACATGGTCTCATTAATCTTAATGACTAATACCCCCTGTTTTATACTTGTAGAAACTATGTCTTAAAGAGATAACAAATCATGCCTCAGGCACTTATCATGGGGTAATTTGAAACCTGGTTAGTTTTACTTGGAATGCTCACAACACTATGAAACATTAGCAAATCTCAGAACTTTTAAAACCATATTCATTCCCCCAGAATATAATATAATATGTTAAAATATAAAGTAAAATGAAATTTGCCTGGAACTTAACTTTGTAAATTGTGTTTTCTGCAAGAAATACAAGGTCTGACAATTAAGTTCGCGAACTCATCCTAGAAAAAGTGCTACATACCTCATTGCTGAATATAACTATGGTCACCTTTGAAGTACTCCCCTTGGGAAGCTATGCATCGATGCCAACACCTAGTCCATCCCTCAAAGCAGTTTGGGAACTCCTTTTCTGGAATGGCCATCAGAGCTGTCATCAAATTACCCTTAATGCCCTGAATGTCATCAAAATGTCTTCCTTTCAGTATTTCCTTTATCTTCAGGCAAAGAAAGAAGTCACTGGGGGGCCAGATCAGGTGAGTAGGGAGGGTGTTCCAATACAGTTATTTGTTTACTTTTAAAAAGTCCCTCACAGACAGTGCCATGTGGGCTGGTGCATTGTCATATGCAAGAGCTATGAATTGTTGGCGAGAAGTTCAGGTTGTCTAACTGTTTCATGCAGCCTTTTCAGCACTTCCAAATAGTAAACTTGGTTAGCTGTTTGTCCAGTTGGTACAAATTGATAGTGAATAACCCCTCTGATATCAAAAGAGGTTAGTAACATTGTTGCAAGAAGTTCATGTACTTCATTGTCAAACCTCATATAGCAATTCTTTATTTTCTTTATATCAATTCAATTTCCAGCTGTTCCCCTTCCCGTTGGGCTGGAGCAATTCAACAACTATCATTCTCAAAGCTCTTCTTCCCCAAGGTTGTACCCAGCATCTGCTATTGTAAACAAGTTTCAAGGTATTCTGGAGATCTTATGGATATTGGTTATCTGTCTCCACTGATTAATACCGAAATGCCCATTGTACAAGCCACACACTCCATTCAGGTCAGGGCAACACTCCAGTTTTTCTGTCATGTTTTTGGCATAGGGATCTCTGGAGAGATTAGGAACTTGTTGCCAATTCTCTTTGAGGTCTTGCAATCTCTTTGGGGCATTGTTGGAAAACAGGGAGTAGGTTCCTTGTCTGTCAAAACAGCTGTAAAATGGAAAACCTGTTAGTGTTGTATGAGACTACCATTTCCCCATGCCCTTGTTAACCCTTCTGAGAAGTAAGGGTTGACTTATCCAAGACTGATCTCCTATAGGCTGGCCTCCCAAAGAGAGAGATGGACTCCAGCAAAGCTCCATGGAAACTGGCTATGAGCATTTTTAAGACCACCAATACTTGTCCGTCTCAAAGCTTAGACCTCAGTTCATCACCCCAACATGCCAGTTGAGGGGCCACTGCTTCCTCAACTGTGAAGGCAATAGGGTAAATCCTTTGCTAACTTGCCACCATATGTAGCTATAGGTGTAATGCTTAGATCTCACCTATGTGATTCCCAAGACAGGGGCTGGCATTCTTGCCAACTGTGAACACCAAACTAGCAGTTTAGAACAGTAGCAGAGGTTCTGTATATCATGTTGCTGTTGAATGGTGGCTTTTAATCCCCCAGGGAAGGGTTTGGCCTTTCCCTAATCCTGCAGCATGAAAGCATTACAGCCCAAGGACCTGAATCAGATTTGAGAGTTGGGCTCTCAGAGAGTTGTTGAGTGGTGCTCAGAGCATCTGCTGCTGCTCCTGTCCCCTTGAGTATCACCAGGAAATGCTGCTCAAGTGCATGTGAGATGTGTGGCCACTTGAACTTGTTTACACAATAGCTTGATGTCATCAAATTAATTTTTTTTCCCTAACCTGAGGGGTATAGAATGATATATATTATGCTTTTAAGATCTATATTCTTGACTATTAATGAACTGAGCATCTCTCCATATGTCTATTGGTCGTTTTTATTTCCTTTTCTGTGTATTTCTTGATTATAGTCTTTGCTTTTTTCTTATTAATTGGTGGTTTAATGAAAAACAATCTTCTGTCTCTCTTATATGTGCTGCAAACCCTTTTCCCCCATTGTTTCTCTTCTAGCTTTGTTTATGCTATCTGTGTTTACTTAATGTGCAAATAAATTTCCTTATTTAACTTTCCTAAAAGAGGGTTCTTGGCAAGCCTCTTTTCTTGACCTTTTGATAGGACAGTGTTTTGTAAGTAGGAGCTCTGGAGAGGGCCAGCACTTTCTGTAGATGTTTCTCTAGGTTGTCTTCTGACGTGGTTGCCTCTAGTTCCATCTGTGGGAATTTCTGTGCAAGTTTACTATATATTGCCTTTTTACATGAGCCCTACAATCGTCAAAATGTTTCACTGGGATTTTTGCATCTGTATTCATCAGAGATATTGGTCTGTAGTTTTCTTTTTTTGTGTTATCCTTACCAGGTTTTGGTATCAGGATAATGTTGGCCTCATAAAATGAGTTAGGGAGTATTGCCTCTTCTTCAATTTTTTTAGAAGAATTTCAGTAGGACAGGTATTAGATCCTCTTTGAATGTTTGGTAGAGTTCACTAGTGAAGCCATCTGCTCCTGGACTTTTGCTTTTGGGAAGGTTTTGGATGACTGATTCAATTTCGTTTCTGTAGATCAGTCTATTTAGGAAAAGATGAAATAATGCCATTTGCGACAACATGGATCTTGAGATTATAATGCTAAGTGAAATAAGTCAGACAGAAAAAGTCGAGAACCATATCAGTGATTGCACTGATATGTGGGATATAAAACTGAAAACAACAAAGGAACAAGACAAACAAATGAAGAAACAAAAACTCATAGATACAGACAATAGTTTAGTGGTTACCAGAGGGTAAGGGGGGAGGGGGTGGTAGATGAGGGTAAAGGGGATCAAATATATGGTGATAGAAGGAGAACTGACTCTGGGTGATGAACACACAGTGTGATATATAGATGATGTATTACAGAATTGTGCAACTAAAACCTATGTAACTTTACTAACAATTGTCACCCCAATAAACTTTAATTTAAAAAAAAAAGTTTCACTAGCCAGCTAGGTAGAAAAAAAAAATCAGCTGTGATTGTAATTTTAATGAAGCAGATTTTACATTGTTCCTACCTAGGAAACTTAACCCAGGTGCAGCCCAATCAGTTTGTCTCTCTCTCTCTCTGTTTTTTTAAAATCACCAAAATTCTCTTGTCGAGATCACATGAAGAGTAATAATGTACAGGTTTTCTCCACTATCCGAAAGTAGAGCATTGATATGAAACATTTTGTAAGCTGAAATGGCGTAAAGGGGAGAAGCAGTTATCATTAATTTACATGGAAAAAATTTTGAGCATTCCCAGACCCAAAAAATATCCTACCCAAATCATACCAAATACACTTAAGTATGTCCCATTTTACTCTAAGCGTTAACACCCTTATGGGCTCTGTTAGGCTTTCCTGATACTTAGGACACATTGCTAACAAATATACAAAATACACCGAGATAAAGCACAGATGCTCACCGACACAGTTCAAAGCTGCGGCAGCTCGATGCTGAGATGCTGAGTGTGATTCCCAGGGAAGGAACTTGGCGGTGCCATCTCATGGCTCCCGGTCCATGCTGCCTCTATAATGGCTCGCTGCAAAACCAATGCTGAATGCTATTTTTGCCTTTTCCATAAAAGCAAAATTCTCTTTGGATTCTTTCAGTTAGCAGAAAACAGGGACTCATGTAGGCCTTTCGTATAAACTAAATGGCATGATGTGAACTTTTGAAAAGTGGCGATACTGGTAACCTTAAGGGTTTCACACGGCAGTCAGGGGTCAGTCCCTAACTTCAGTGAACAGGAACCAGATGGCATTTCCGAGAGGCCGTAATGGTCCCTTATCCACCCCTGTCCATGGTCTGCTGCAGTCACACTCTCTCCTCTCCCCTGTCCAGCCTGTTTCTGTTGGCTTCAGCAATTCCATCAATAGCTGAGGTGTGACCTCTTAACAAAATAGCTTAGAAAGCAAAATCTGACCTCATCATTATAATAGATCTTCCATTGAGCCATTATATTTTTCATTGTATTAAAAGTGTCTTGATGAGTCGATTTGAACTCTCAGAGTGTTGGGATCACAACTTACGTTTCACAATTCACAAAGCTTATTCATGTAGCCATCACATTTTATGTTCTATCATGTTTCTGTCACTTAAAATGTATGCGTGTGTGTATGTGTATGTGTATGTGTGTGTTTGTGTACATGTGCATGGACATGCATGTGCATATGTACAAACCACTAAGAACATTGTGATGTCATACTGAATACCAAAAATTTGTGGTGAGACAGGATAAAATTGTGGCCCTTGTCCACCTAAAAGTAAAACTCTAGTGGCGTTGATAAGCCTAGTAATGCAAAATCAAGAGGAAGAATAGCTCATCTCAGACCCAAACATGCTGATTATTTTTCTGTAAAGGAGTAAATAAAACTTAAGGGCCCATTTCATACCTTCTACCAAAATGTAGACTCATTGCCTGTTCCTTTCTTCATCACCAGCCCCTCCCCCACTTTTTCCCACCTTCCCCACCAGAGTAGGCAATTTCATGATGTGTGCGTCCTGGATCTGTTTGTCCTCACGTCCCTTCCTTGCCCTTGCCCTGCTCTGCTCTATCAAGAGGCACTGATTTCCATAGCTGTGGTTCTCATGCCTAGTTGACTTCAGACTGGCTTGTGGAGAGGGTGGTGGGAAGGAATAAGTCTGGGTATCTCTCTTCTTCCTTCCCCTGTCAGCAGCTTCCTGCATACAGCTCTTGGCAGGCAGGCCAGCTACGGTTCCAGCTCTCACCAGTGCTGGGAACACTGCCTTCGCCTTTTTTTTCCTCCAGCCAAGGGTGAGGGTGGCTTCCTGCTGTTGTTAATCTTTGGATTGCCCCCAGTGTCCCCTGTTTGGTGTCTCATCTCTTTCATCACCCATGGAATCAATTTTCTGCATTAGAGTCTCTTTAACTACTCAGGTGGTTTCTGTTTCCTGGCTAGACTCTGATGATATGCATAATTTCCCCAGTACATACGAAATAACCTTTCAGACTTTTGTTTTTTTAACCTCTGTGAAGACTGAAAATTATTCCATCACCCACAGAGGGCAAAGCTAAAAATACAATTGCCAAGGGGGAAACCCAAGAATGTGTAACTTTTTAATTCATTCTGATACATCTGTTGACTTGCTCTATTTAGATTATATTTATTTAAAATAAATATTTCCCCATCAAAGGTGGTTGTAGTAAAGGAATCTCTGCTTTATTGAAGCTCAAGAAGTTAAAATATTGCTTTTTACCTAGTTATAGCACTTCTCTGGTTAAACTTGACTAATTATTAGAATTTTCAAAAGTAAACTTTTACAAAGAAAATTATTTCAATAGTCTTTGGCAAAGGAAAAATCAAGTAATAACATACAAAATTTTGCACTATTTTTTCTTTGGTTAGCTGATACTAAGTATGAAACTAGTAATGATAAAAGTAGATTCTAAGGTTTTTCACTTAATTTCAAATTGAAGCAGTGACTTACAAGGTCTGCAATTAAGTTTGCAAACTTGCCACCGTGCGCTTACATTGGCAGCACTGTACAAAAGCTTGGTAGGTGTCCATAACCTTGGTATATCAGTATCTCACAGCTGTGTTCATGTCAACATGTGGTGGCGTCTTGCTGAGTGGTGTTCATTATTGTTGTTGCGTGTTTTGTGTGCGGCGCGAGGATGTCTGAGCTTGAATGAGAGCAATGAACAAACATTAAATTTTATGTTAAACTTGGCAAAATTGGCAGTGAAATCAGGGACATGTTAGTCCAAGTTTATGGGGATAATGCCATGAAGAAAACAGCAGTGTACAAATAGATTAAATGTTTTTCTGATGGGACAGAATGTGTCACTGATGAAGAAAGTTCAGAGGGCCAGTAATGAGCAGAACTAATGAAAACATTGCAAAAATTTGTCGAATTGTGAGTCAAAATCGTCGGCTCACTGTGAGAAGCATAGCAGACCAAGTAAACATCGATAGAGAAACAGTTAGGAAAATCTTAACTGAAAATCTGGCATGAGAAAAGGTGTGTGCAAAAATGGTCCCAAAGGAGCTCTTGTATCACGACAGTGCACCAGCTCACACAGCACTGTCTGTGAGAGAGTTTTAGATAGTAAACAAATCACTGTATTAGAACACCCTCCCTACTCACCTGATCTGCCCCCAATGACTTCTTTCTTTACCCGAAGATAAAGGAAATATTGAAAGGAAGACATTTTGATGACATTCAGGACATCAAGGGTAATACGACAACATCTCTGATGGCCAGTCCAGAAAAAGAGTTCCAAAATTGCTTTGAAGGGTGGACTAGGTGCTGGTGTTGGTGCATAGCTTCCCAACGGGAGTACTTCGAAGGTGACCGTAGTGATATTCAGCAATGAGGTATGTATTGGGTTGTCAGAAAAGCCGTGATGTATTTTTTCTATGTTTTTTTTGTTGCAAAAATGCGTCATGACTTTTCTGACAACCCAATAGCACTTTTTCTGGGGTTAGCCGCAAACTTAATTGTCCGACCTCGTAGAGTAGAGCCCTTCCAGCTTGGCTATATTTGATGTTAAGTATTGACTTTAAGCACATTGCATCTTGATGTTATTATTATTAATCTGTCTGTCTTTCAGTGTAAGAGGCCAGAAGTTTTATAAAATAAGCACTAAGATTGGGAGAGGGTGTGTGTCACACATTCTGTTTGTTGCTGTTTATTCTCCCCTGAAATAGTGAGAATTCTGAGAAGATGGAAGCCTTAGATATAACATTGTAATAAAACAATTAGAATCTGAAATAACTTTTATAATCATTCAAAGTTTCCATTCCTGTTTTTCCGTTATTTCTAAAACAAAAACTCTAAGCTTACTGTGTTAGTTGCCTGCCACGTTGCTTTTATCAGTAATGAAAGTACATGCCATATCCCAAATGACTGCCATGGGTTATATGTCCTACTTGCCTGTTTATTAATCTTTATTATAATTCATCAAGTTAGAAATTTTTACTCGAATTTTTCAGATGGAAAAACTGAGACTCAGATATAAATTAATCACTCAACATTATACAGAATTTAACTGGCAAAGCCAGAATTCAAGACAAGGCAGCGCTCTTTTCATTTCACTGAATTACTTCCCTGTGAAAGAAGAAAAGCAAGTGGGAAACACTTTTGAGCCATTTCTTTGTGCAGAGGGTGCTGCTAGGTTTTTCTGAAGACCTTAAAGTTGAAAATATTGACCCTACTCAATGGAGCTTACAATTTAATTTGAGAAGCAAAATGTCTAACATCATAAACAGTAACAGGATAACTAGCAGTTTGACTATGACCTTGGCTCTGTCAGAGTGGTGTGAATTAAAGAAATAATCTCTGGAATAGTTGGTGATATTAATCAGGAATTTTTTTTGAGGAATTAAATCATGATAGATCCAAAAGATAACAGAAGACACGAAGTGCTGAGAGAGAGAGGCAATTGGTTTGATCAAACCAACTTAATAAATAATGATTAAGAGATAAATGGTACATAAGTTTTTATTTAAAACCAAGAAGACCTAGAAAGGGCAATGAGGTAAGAAAATGACACAAAAGGTATCTACATTGAAAAGGAATAAAACACTTAATCAACTTAACAAAAGTTTCACTCTGAAAACTATAAAATATTATTGACAGAAATTTATAAAGACTGAAATAAATGGAAAGACATTCCATGTTCATGGATGCGAAGATAATATTGTTAAAATAGCAGTACTCCTGAAATCCACAAACTCAGTGCAATCTCTCTCACAATCCAGCTGGCATCTTTGCAGAAATTGACAAGCTGATCCTAAAATTCATATGAAAATTCAAGGGATCTAAAATAAGCAATATAATCTTGAAAAAGGAAGACAAAGTTGGAGGTCACATTTACAGATTCAAAATCTTACTACAAAGCTACAGTAATCATGGTGATGTGGTATTGGCATAAGGATAGATATGTAGATCATTGGAATAGAATTAATAGGCCAGAAACATGCTCATATTTACAGTCAATTGATTTTTGACAAGATGCCAAGATAATTCAATGAGGGAAAGAATCGTTTTTCAACAAATGGTGCTAGGACGACTGGCCACTCAGACTACATAACTCTCTATTGTCTTTCTCTTGGCCCTGTTTACACATTTCTCCTACTTGCCTTGTGTCTGTCTGCATGCATTTGATTTTTCAGCCTGGGTCTAATCTAACCATTTACCTAATGCTTGAATTCTGCCTACCTTTCCCTGCTAAGAGGTTTTAGCACGCGTCGAGTATATCTTATGGCAGGGATCTCCTTTACTGAAACCAGTTCCATTACTGAAACCAGTAATTATTTACAGAAAGAATTTTTAAATTATGTGATTATTTTAATTTTTCATAGCAATTGGAGGAGGATGCTGTTATTTAGAGGGTATAGGTGGGCAGAGATGCTAAATATCCCGCTATGCATTTGCCAGTTTTGCACAATAGAGAATTATGGTACATGACTTTCAAATATCCCATCAACATTTGTGGAGGGAAAAAATGGTTTACAATTATTTGAGAGTCTAGAAAATAATTTTACATATCACAACAAAGCTTCTTTCTTCATAGTTATAATATAAACTAAAATTTCCAGAAATGCAGTGTTGTTTAAATCAAGGGAGTAGCGAACTATGTTTTCTGAGCATTGTTCACCATTTCAGAAAATCACATCAACAAAATAATGCCACTCATTATAATTGAGTCACCAATATAACATACTAGTGTTAGTTGACACACACAGCTGCCACATGCAAATATATAACAAAGGACACCTGAGACTCTTTTTTAACAGACTTAGAATTAAATATTAAATTAGTGAATGTACACAGATGCAAAGATCTCGTTGCATTTTATTAATAAGATTGCTTTTATATTTCATATTTTAATTTTTTGTGTGAATAACAAGAAATCTAGATTATAAAAATTACATACTGAAATTATTTATTTATTTTGGGGGTTGCCTGTTTTTGCCAGTGTACCTAGATTCTGTCTGTCATAGTTTTTCTGTGGTTTCTTGTATCACTGCTTCCTCCCCCATAGCTTATAAAGGCCATGGTCTTCTGGGTCTTTTAAGTGCCAGAGACTGACTGTGAACCTCACATGTGGAGGAATTCAAGGCAGGAGATATGTTTTCAGAGATACTTTGTCACTATTCTGTCATAACATTGGGAATTATTTTGACATGGCACTTATAAATAAGGCCCAGCTCATTTGTGCTGATATCATACTTCATCATTTTCTATTTCCTAAGTCTGTAATTTGTCTTGGCACATTATCCCTATTTCAATTAAGATTATTTCCCTCTTTTTTATATAGACAAATAAATCTGGTCTATTAGGACTTATTTTTATTTTAGTGACCTTCTGTATCTCCACTCTCCCTGAATTTCTTGTATTGAAGGGTTTCTGATCTAAACTCTCTTAAATCCCAAGGTATTCATTATCAGTAGGTGCAAGCATCTGTCTACATAATCAAGTCTTGTGGGTTAGTCTTGTCTACATCTGCTATTGAAATATGTATTATTTTATCATAAATTACTCTTTTTTTATTCCAATAGCAAGCAGCGGTGTGGCATTGACGCTCCTTTGTGCTCCTTATTATCAGCTTCTGAACTGAGCCAAAATATAAGCATTCCTGAGCTCTGTCCACATCTTTATTCTCTCCCATTTTGAACCCCAGGGCAGCCTCTGAGGTCTGGCCTCACTGCACCAACCAAGGAGTCTATCCTTGAGTTTGCTCTTCTGCATGGTAAAATTCCCTGTTTCTTTAGCCACTCCTCATATGACATACTTTCAACTGTTGAAACATCATAACAGTACTTTCAAGACTATCTCTACAATGGTTTTGCAATCAATCCCCTAACACTCGCTGATTTATTCTTAAGTTATTTCATGTAAGTTATCTCGATAATGTCTTAATTGATGTTTTCACCTTCTATTTCGCCTCCTTCCAATTCTACTCCCACAGAAACCAGGTTAACCTCTGAAATAGAGGTGTGATCATGTGACTCTCCTGCTCAAATATCATACACACACACACACATATATATATATGTATATATGTATATTTGTGTGTATATATGGCTTCTATATATTATGTACGCATGTACTGCATATAATATATAATACATATTATATATTAATATATATATATATATTATTTTAGACCTCTTATTTTTTTCTTACTGTTTCCCTGAATTAAGTCCAAATTCCTTATTACTTTATTCATGATGTTCTTTTTTTTAGTCCAAGCAGACACAATGCCTTCATTTTTTTTTTCAGTATTCTTAAAATGTATATAAAACAAAAAGGCATCCTACTGAATGGGAGAAGATATTGTCAATGATACATCTGATAAGGAGTTAACATCCAAAATTTATAAAAAACTCATTCAGCTCAGCACCAAAAAATCCCAAATAACCCAATTGAAAAATGGGCAGAGGACATGAAGAAACATTTTTCTAAAGAGAAATACAGATGGCCAACAGACATATGGAAAAATGCTCAACCTCACTAATCATTAGAGAAATGCAAATAAAAACCACAATGAGATACCACTTCACTCCTGTCAGAATGGCTATCATCATGTGGAGAAAAGGGAACCCTTGGGCACTGTTGGTGCAGCCACTATGGAAATCAGTATGGCGGTACCTCAAAAAACTGAAAATGGAATTACTTTATGACCCAGCAATTCCACTCTTAGGTATCTATTCAGAGAAATCCAAAACGCTAGTTCAAAAAAATATATGCACCCCTGTGTTTATTGAGGCACTATTCACAGTAGCAAAGACATGAAAACCAAAGAAATGCCTATTGGTAGACAACTGGATAAAGAAACTGTGGTACATTTATACAATGGAGTATTACTTGGCCATAAAGAAGAATGAAATCTTACCAGTTGCAATGATATGGATGGACCTAGAGAACATTATGCTAAGTGAAATAAGTCAGATGGAGACAGATAAATACCATATGATGTCACTTATATGTGGAATATAAAGAACAGAATAAGTGAGTAAACTAAACAGAAACAGTCTCAGAGATATAGAGGGAAAACTGATGGTTGCTAGATGGGAGGGGGTGGGGATGAGGGAGAAGGGGAGGGGATTAGAAAGCACAAATTGATAATCACAGTATTGCCACAGGGATACAAAATACAGTTTGGGGAATATAATCAATAATGTTGTAAAGATTTTGCAGGGTGTTAGATGAACACTTGTTTTATTAGGGAGACCACTTCATGGATGGGGTAGATGCCTGACCATTATGCTGTACACCTGAAGCTGAAGAATATTAAATGACAACTATAATTTTATAACTAATTTTTTAAAAAGTATATTTTAATATTTTAAATAATTTAATTAAGGTGGTAATATTTAGCTTTCATATAGCTCCTCATATTACAGTTTCAAACCAATTTTTACAGTTAATGACTATTCATCAGAAAATATCTTTGTAAATATTTGGAAGCCAACTTGACAAATTGGGATAAAAATTAAATATAAGAGTAGAAGAATTAGAACCAGAAATTGAATGATGGGGTTCAGGACATGTTACCCCAAAGTATGGCACCTTGAACATGAGTATTTTAATCTGAGAAATGACAGATGCAGGAAGTACTTTTGACCTTCCCCTTTTACACGACTTTTTTTAAAAAAAGATTTGTATTAAAATATAGCTAACATACAAAATTATATTAGTTTCAAGTGTACACCACATTTATTCAATATTTATATACCTAAAGAAGTGATCAGCATCCAGCAACCATCTGACACTGTACCATGGGGACTATATTCCCCATGCTGTATATTGTATCTCCATGACTTATTTATTTTATACTTAGAAATTTGAATCTCATATTCCCCTCCACCTTTTTCCCCTTTTTTATTTTTTCAGTTACAGTTGACATTCAATATTTTATATTAATTTCAGGTGTACAGTATAGTGGTTAGACATTTATAGAATTTAAGAAGTGATTCCCCTGACTAGTCTAGTACCCATCGGACACTATACATAGTTACTATCACATTATTGACTATATTCCCTGTGCTTTACTTTACACCCCCATGATTATTTTGTAACTACCAATTTGTTTTCTTAATTTCCTCAACTTTTTCACCCTGGTCCCCAACCCATCTATCACCCCTGATAAACTTAGTACCCCTCTGACACCATACATAGTTATTACAATATTGTTGACTATATTCCTTAAGCTATACCCTACATATCCATGATTACTTTGTAACAACCAATTTGTACATCTTAATTCTTTTCCCTTTTTCACCCATGCCCCCAACCACCCTCCCATCTGGCAACCATCAAAACATTCTCTGTATCTATGAGATTATTTCTGTTTTGTTGTTTGTTTATTTTGTTTTTTAGATTACATATATAAGCAAAATCACATTGCATCTGTCTTTCTCTGTCTGACATACCTTACTCAGCACAATACCGTCCAGGTCCGTCCATGCTGTTGCAGATGGCAAGAACCCATTCCCTTCCATGGCAGAGCAATATTCCATTGTATATATGTACCACCTCCTCTTTATCCATTCTTCTATTGAAAGACACTCAAGCTGCCTCCACATCTTGACAATTGTAAATAATGCTGCAATGAACATATGGATGCACACGTCCCCTTGAAGTAGCAGTTTGAGTTTCTTCAGATTAATACCCAGAAGTGGGATTACTAGGTCCTTCTCTGTCTCTTGTTATAGTCTTTGTTTTAAAGTCTATTTTGTCTGGTACAAGTATTGCTACACTAGCTTATTATTATTATTAGTTTTCATTTTCATGAAATATCTATTTTCATCCCTTTATTTTCAATCTCTGTGTGTCTTTCCATCTGAAGTTAGTCTCTTGTAGGTAGCATGTTAAGTGTTTTATTTTTTATCCATTCAGCCACTATATTTTTTGATCCATTTACATTTAAAATAATTGTCGATAGATATGTAGTTATTGCCATTTTATTACATATTTTTTTTATACTTTTTTGTTGTTTTCTTAAAGAAGTCCCTTTAACATTCTTTATAATTGGTGATGAACTCCTTTGCTTTTTCTTGTCTGGGAAGCTCTTTATCTGTCCTTTAATTCTAAATGATAGATTTTTTTGGTAGGGTGATGTTGGTTGTAGGTCCTTGCCTTTCATCACTTTGAATATTCCGTGCTAATCCCTTCTGGTCTGCAAAGTTTCTGTTGAGAAATCAGCTGATAGTCTTATGGAAGCTCCCTTGTAGGTAACAACGGTAACTGCTTTTCTGTTGCTGCTTTTAAGATTCTTTCTTTGTCTTTAACCTTTGGCATTTTAATTATGATACATCTTGGTGTGGGCTTTTTGGGTTCATCTTGTTTGGGACTCTGTGCTCTTCCTGGGTTTGTATGTCTATTTCCTTCACTGGGTTAGGGAAGTTTTACATCATTATTTCTTCAAATACTTTCTTAATTCCTTGCTCTCTCTCTCTTTTCCTTCTAGTACCCTGAGGGTGTGAATATTGATATGCTTGATGTTGTCCCAAAAGCTCCTCAAACTGTTGTGACATGTTCTCTCTTCTTGGAAACTATGAGTAACAGTCTTTCCAGTAGCAATCATCTCCTGGTCTGATGGCCTCACCATACCTGAATAATAATAAAACATATATAATAAAACACAGGGAATGTTGGGAGGGTCAAGTGAGTTAATATTTCTAAAGCACATAGATCGACATCTGGCACATATGGGTTCAGGAAAGTCATGGCACATTTTTGCATTGAAAAACAGAAAAATTCGTCATGACTTTCCCGACGACCCAATAGTTAGTCTGATATGAACACTAGCTATTATTGATGGCAGCAATGGTATATAAAGCATCTTTGTATTCTCAATGTTTTGCACACAGTAAGTTCTCAACAAAAATGTGCCTAATAAATGAATTCAGCTCTTCAAGTAACTACTAGCTTCTCTAACAAGGCTTAATTGATGAAGTGCAGGAGCAAGTTTATAAATGGTTTAGAAAATAGAATAATCAAGAGGAAAGTAGGGCAATAACTGAAGGGAACATTGCATTGATAATTTGAAGGGGAGTTTGAGAGGAAATAAGGGTGCTAGATAAAGCTGAATTCAGAGAAGTAGACTGGTATAAAGATGAGAGATAAGAGCTAACAGGAGATAAAGTCCTAAGGGGATGTGGAACATCAGAGAGGGAGCCAAAAGGAGAAACTTGAAGAATAGGGAAATCGAATCCAAAGTTTTTATTACAACCTAATTACTAACTCCCTACTCAGATGTTCAGGTGTGACCCAATCTGTAGACTTTGATACTGACAAAAATGAGAGAATAAATAATAGAGCTGTCAATTTCATGTGCTTAGGGCCAAAGTAAGAACCGTGTGAAATGATTCCATTTTCACTACATGAATTTTCACTTATGAAAAATTAGACTTTTTCAAAAACTACAAATTTGATGAGGACTAAAATTGTGTTATTTCTACCGCAGAATATTAGGTTGTCATAGCACAAAAAATAAATACTAAGTGGCAAAATTTCATGTCAGTAATACATCCACTACTGACTAATATTGTCCCTGGCAAAAAAAATTGCTGACCTATATCATGTTAAAAGTAAAACAACTCTTTAGGCGAAATGACAGACTTTCACCTATAAGAATTCACCTTCCATGGCAGAAGGAAAGAACAACTTAGAAACTTCCAGAAAAAAAATGCAAGTTGATTTTGTTAGGCAAATATCACATCTTTCTCACCAAGAGTGAGAAGTTTTTTCTCACAGTTCTATAAGAGAAAGAAAAGCTGAATTTAGCCAAAGTGTCCTGTATGAAAAACAAAAACAAAAAATTTGTGTCCATAAGCCTGGAAAAGCATGATGTTTCATTTTCAATTTTTTAGGAAATATGACAAATACAAAACAGAACAGATGTTACATCTCTAAGCAACATCATCTTTGACACATCTTGAAGCTTTGTGAAACCAGCTCTATTTTATTTCTAACTTTTTATGTCATAAAGGAAGAAAGATGAAACTGGTTTTTATGCTCCCTTGGGTTGTTAGTTAATCCTTTGCTCTTTTACTACCACACCATAAGCAAATACTTGCTCTTAAGCTTTCTCAATCTATAATCAAAAGGTCATTTATATGCAGTTACTCATTTTATTTAATTTAACTGTGTAGCATAATTATTATTTACAGATTGTGAAGAAACATCTAAAGAAAACTATGCTAGTACTAAGCGTATTATGATATGGCATAAATGTATCATTGTGTCACCTCTGCAACCCTATAGGCAAAATTACTGTTTATTTGCAAAAATAAATTTATGAATCACAAAAAGAAAATATACACAGAGAATTTGAGTCCTTTAACTGGCACAACAAATCAATGCCACAGTCAACAGCTTTGTTCTTTATTTATTAAGATCGAATGTACAACGAAGAAATTATTAGACAAAGTAATGAGTCTCTATCAATCTGTCTTTAGTTTTATAAAACCCAGCTTTACTCTGTCAGCCTTGTCAATGCTACTGAATATTAATGGGAATAAAGTTAATTGCTGGGTAGAAAAAGGTCTTACTCAAAGTAAAAGGAATCACCTTGTTGAAATCTGTCATTTTTGACAAGCTATAATTTATTTCTACTTAGTGATATGTACCGACAAGTTGCAAATCTCACTCTTATCTTTACCACAAATTCTAATTATTTTCATTTGGGATGTTGTTGAATACTAACCCTCCGATCACTTTCATCATTTAGAAAGAAATTATTTCATGAAAAGTGGTTACATATTTGTAGTGAAAGGAGTTTTGCCTAGAGTATAGGGAAGCAAATGCCTTCTAAACCTCTAGAAGACATAAAAATATATTTTTGTATCTCAGTAACCAAGAAGGAGAGGAGAGCAATGACTTTCAGAAAAAGAAAGGGTTGTATGTGAACATAATAGCTTGCTAGCATAGGTGCATGCTAGTTAAGCAGTTTCATTCAAGGAAAATGAATAATGAATAATCACTTAAGTTTCATCCTGATTAGATTGTCATCTGATTGGAAACACAACATTCAGTTGTGTTGAGAATCTTAAGACATTTCCATTAAACCTTAAGCAGTTATAACTTTAAAACAATACACATTTTACTTTAAATCAGTGGCCTATCAAATGCAGTACTATTCTTCACTCAGTAGAGTTTAGGGAATAAATTAACCTTGAAGGTAAGCATTGGCCAGTTTGTAAGGCTCTTAGAAAGGACCTTTAAGATAAGGTAGTGAGTTGAAAATACAGTAAACCTTGGATTGGGAGTAATGGTTTGCGAGTGTTCTGCAAAATGAGCAAACATTTCTAATACATTTTTAACTTGGTAAACGAGCAATGTCTTGCAATACGAGTAGTTTGTTTCTGGAATGAATTATGCTTGCAAACCAAGGTATTACTGTACTTTTCATATTGTCTATTTCCCTTTTGTATATCTTTAGAGTTAATTTTTTTGAGAATCTGCATTTATTGTTGGAAACTTTGAGTGACATATTATCTGAAGGCTCATTGTGGTCCTTACACAAATAATAAAGAAAGCACTTGAAAGAAAAGAAACAGCTAGGAGGAAAAGGGGTTGCTTAGTGGGATTAACACAGGAGTTTGTTTTTAGAAATTAGACTTTGTGGCCTAATGATTTTGGTAATGATTTAATAAATGAAATCCATTTGTTCTCATAGCCTGACCTCTCACAGTTGGCTGTAGATTCTTCATTATATTTGGCACCTGTATCTAATAACATTTCAGGAACCTGCTCTTTTCCCCTTGGCTGAAAAATAAGCGCCATATGTGACTGGCCAGCAGATTGGGTGGCGTTTATGTTGTGGTTCTCAGTCATCCCAATTTTTCTTCACCACATCCCAGTCACAATGGAGAAAAATGAAAAGCAGCTGCTAACAGCCTCACAACAGTTCTGTAATTACTTTCCTGGGTTGGCATTATATGATTTGACAATGGCCTGGGGATGTAACAAATAAGAAAAACCTTGTCATTCAATTTAAAAGGCTTCCTACCAGGGCAACACACTCCCCACTTCATCAGAATGACGGTACTCAACTCTGACACAGCCAGCGTGCTTAGTGCGGAGCCACGTAACTGCAGCCTGGTGGTGCAGGCACAAACAGCCAACTTGCTTTCCTATTGACACTGCCATTGAATTCAAAGAGGACTCCGAACTTTAGCTGAAGATTCACATCTCAGGTCCAAAAAAAAATACAAACCTGTGTATTCCAAGGAGAACTGCTAATATATTGGCGTATTTTAGTGAAAAGAGCAGTTTTTAGAAATGGCAATCCTGCTTTGCCAATGATTTCAAGTTTTCTTGATACTAATATGTGCCAATTTTAATAGCTTTGCATGATCAAGTTTCATCCTAACTTTCTTAGATGATATTAGGAACTGGTGCTGTGGGTCATGGTAGACCAGTTGTCATAAAAAGCAACCCAAATTATAACAAGTTAAAACTATAAAGATTTTAACCCTTATTCACATCATTGTCCAGTAAGGAGTTGGGTGCACAGTCCTCTACCATTTGATTTAGAAACTCAGCCTTCTTACATCCACTGACTCCATCATCTTTTAGGGCCTCTGAGTCCTCACTGTATTCTCTACTTCTGATCAGGGGACAAGGGGAGAAAACAGAGTCATACAGAAAATTTAAGGACTCAGCTTGGGAAATGCAACCCTATTCTATTCAAGTTCTACCCTCTCCTACTGTTCAGAACTACTCTTATAACCACCCCACCAACATGTGCAGGGCTGAGAAATGGAGTCCAGCAGTATACCAAGTAAGAGATAGTGTCAGTCCTTTGCTAATTGCATTGTCCTGTAAGGTGAAGGGACCATAAATTATTGCAGCTTATAAATACTTGAAAATAACCTAGCCAAGACCATTAAATTATCATGTCCCCTAGATACAGTATAGTACTTCTCCACTAGTACAAATGATAAGGTACATTTTTTTAAGGTAATTTTTTATTACACTAATCATAATTATACTTCAATTGGTGGAATCACTAGAGGAAAAAGAAATGTGCTTTTTTCCTTCAGAAGCTATTGGTCTAGTCTTGAAAGCTGAACAAAGCAAGTATTCATTGAGTGACTATGAATACACAAGTATTCATGTGTCAGACATTTTTCTTGGAGCTTGAAATCCATGAGTGAACAAACAGATAAAAATCCCTGCCCTCATGAACCTTATATTCTAGAGGAGGGAGATAATAAACAAGAAACATAAGAAATAAGTACCTTATATGGTATAAATATGATGATAAATACAAAATAATGAATACGTTGAGGGGGTGTTGGTGGTGGTAGGATAAGCCTCATTGAGAAGGTAATAATTACTCAGCCTTGAAGGAATGAGGAATTAGAAATGCAAATGTCTGGAGAAGAAACATTTTCATTGCAAACGCCCTAAAACAAGGGCAAACCTAATATGTCTGATGGATGTGAAGAGGACAGTATAGCTGGTATTATGTGAGTGATAGAGAAAACAGAATGAAAGGGGTCCAAGATCTCAAGGGGCCAGTTTATGGGCCACTGTAAAGACATCGACTTAACACTATGAAATGGGGAGGCACTGGGAGGTTTGGAGCAGAAGGGACAAGTTATAGGACTTAAGTTTTAATGACCTTACTCTGGCTACTATGTTGTGAATGCACTGTAGGAGGGCAAGGGGAGAAACAGGCCAATTGGAAGATCATTAAAGTAATAGTTCAGGTGAAAGATGACAATGGATTTATGAGGATATATCAATGGAAATGGAGAGAGTGGTGGATTCTGATTATACTTTGAGCCTTCTTTATATTTTGAACAACAAACTTTCTTTGTGGATAGGATATGGGGTGTGAGAAGAAGGGAGAAGTCAAGAAAGACTAAGATTTTTGGCACAAGTGACTAAGAATGGAGTGCCCATCATCAGAGATGGAGATGGCTAAAAGTAGAGCAGATTTGGTGGCAGAATGACTTCAGATTTGGAAAAGGTGAGTTGGAAATGGCTATTCCATATGCAAGCCCCAAGCATATTGACTTGGCAGTTAGATATGTGAGTCTAAAAGTATAGGAGAGAGGCCTGGACTAGTGATATAAATTTGGGAGTCATTAGCATGTAGGTGGTATTTAAGGCCAAAAGATTGAATGAGATGCCAAAGGAACAAAAAAAGAAATATACATATCTATCTATCTATCTATCTATCTATCTATCTATCTAGATAGATAGATAGATAGATAGATAGATAGATACACATTTCTAAAGAAACATATATATATATATATATATATTTCTTTTATATATAGATATTTCTAAGGCTCTGGGATGGTCAAATATTAAGAAGTTGGAGAAGAATCACCAGCAAAGAAGACTAGAAGGAACAGCTAGCGAAATGAGAGGAAATTGAGACGAGTACAGTGTCCCAGAAGGCAAGTGTATCTAGGACACAAGAGTAGCCTGCTGTGAAAAATGCTGTTGATAAGTCATGAAAGATGAGGACTGAAAATTGACCATTGGATTTAGCAAATGTGGATGCTATTGATAACCATGACAAGAACATTTTGTGTGCAGTGGTGGGATGAAAGCTAGATTGGAGTGTGTAGGAGAGGATGTGGAGAAAGATAAGCCTTTCAAGGAGTTTTGTTACAAAGGGGAACAAAACCATTTTCACAGCATTTGGCAGGTAAAGTAGACTCAAGAGGAAAGCTCTCGAGATTTGTAAAATAACAGTATCTTTATGCATGTTATGTTATCGTATGTATGTATGTATGTATGTTGATGGGAATGGTCCCACTGAGAGTGAAATATAGAAAAGTTGAGGAGGGGGATTTGCTAAAATAATGCCTTGAATAGTCAAGAGGTGATAGGATCTAGGGCACAAAGTTACAGGTAGGCTTTAGATAAAAGCATAGACAATATACCTATGGTAACAGTCAGGAATCAGAAAATGTGGGAAAAACCTGTGGAAATTCTCAGCAAAGTAGGGAGAAGAAACAAAAGCACCAAAGAATAAGCAAACAAAGCTCAACACTATTGATGAGTTCCAGAGGAGATACTTCAAATACCTCGAATTTATATAAGCTATTTTGGGAAAGACACCTTTGGAATTCATTAATATGATGGTGTACCTGCACCATAAATATTTATGACCTAGATCTAATGAATTACATTTTCCTGATTATCCTTATTTTTCCATAGTACACATCCTCCATTCCATTCATGCTAGTTTCATAACTAGACTGTTGTGGATTGAATTGTATCCCCCAGGAAGATGGGTGGAAGTCCTCACCCTTGCTGCCTGTGAATATGACCTTGTTTGGAAATAGGGTCTTTGCAGATGTAGGTATGTATGAAGTCATACTGGGTTAGGGCCTTACATTCAATGACATGTCCCTTTAAGGAGAAAGAGATTTGGACAGACACAGACACACAGAGGGAAGACAAACATGTGAAGAGAGAGGCAGAAATTGAAGTGATATAGCTGTAAATCAAGGAACACCAAGAACCGCCAGGAGCTAGGGAGCGGCAAGGAATGATTTCTTCCCTAGAGTTTTGGAGGGAACATTGCTCTGATGATATCTTGCTTTCTGACTTCTAGCCTCCAGAATGGTGAGAGAATAAATTTCTATTGTTTTAAGCCACCCAGTTTGTGGTAATTTGTTAGAGCAGCCACAGAGTACTATGTCAGGTATGATCATTCTAGCCCTTATAAATTTGCTGTGCTCTTTACCTCACATAAGACTCCTTCTCCTTTCCTTGATTCAATTCTTTGTATGTATTTACACACATTAATTAAAATTACATATTGCAAGCATTCATGTTAAATGGTCTATAACCAAAAAATGAGATGCATAGCAAAATACAGAAGGAAAAGTAGGCAATGGCAAGTTGAAAATAAAAGAATCTATAGTATTTGTTATCAATATAATTTCAAGAGCTTACCCCAAGCAAATTCTGAGTGTACCTGCCTCAGAGGAAAAAAAAAAGCTTTTTGCCCTTGGGGAATAGACTCAGGAATAAACCAATTATGTTATAGATGTTTTATTATTATTGTGTTTTCATTTTGACCTTATATTACAGGTATCTATATTAAGGACCCTGGGTCCAAATTCTTAGTTCTTAGCCTGAAAGCCCAGAGGAACTATCCAGTTTACTCATATAAAAATAAAAATAACCAGCTAATCCATCTTTAGGAACTGGCCTATCTGATTGATTTATC
>NW_017731568.1:1146495-1151563 GCF_001890085.2 Hipposideros armiger
TGTGTGTGTATATATATATATTTTCTTTTTTTTAATTAAAGTTTATTGGGGTGACAATGGTTGGTAAAGTTACATAGGTTTCAAATGTACAATTCTGTAATACATTTTCTACATAACACATTGTGTGTTCACCACCCAGAGTCAGCTCTCCTTCCATCAACATATATTTGATCCCATTTATTATCATTGTATATATTTTTTGTCAAATGCTTTAGATGACTAAGTGGCTAGTATGAGCCTAATATCAGGTTGATCAGGAATCTAATACCTGTAGGTTTTCCACATATTCTTTAAGGGCTAACCTGTGCGTTAAATAACACTGACAATGTTTTATTACAACTCATGCTAGACAACATCGCAAATGTTAATACATCACCCTCCACAATACCTTTTTGGCATAACATCAAAATAATATTAATAACACTTTAGGCTTATATAATCCTTTTTAACCTGAAAATCCCTAAAGGCATCATAAACATTAATATCATAAACATTAATAACATGAACAAAAGTCCTAATAATACTAGCTAAGCCTGGAATAGAAAAGATGCTTAACCTCACTTTGTAAATGCCAAGATTTAGTCACAAATTGGCCAGGAAAATTGCCTCAGACTGCAGAAGCAGTCACCAGCTGAGCCAGCAGTAGAAATCAATGCTTTTTTATTCTTATGTCCCCATTCCAGACACTGTACTTTTTCCTACAGAAAGGCATTCGATCTTTACTCTTGAATGTAATATTTCACATTCATGAAACTATCTAGAACTCTCTGCCTTGCCTACATCAGTTATCCCCAGTATCAGGAAGCGCTTGGAGGTTCACTGTGGATGTCTGTTTTAGGTATAGACAGAAATATTGTAATGGCTGACTTTTCATGTTCCCCATCATTAAATTTTGTAAATGCTTTAACTAGCAAGATTAAATTTTGTGTTAAATTTTGTAAATGCTTTAACTAACAAGATTAGGAATGGTTTGCTTCTTTTTCACCACACCTACATGTGGAGCATTCACTGAATTTGAAACTTGCTAAAGCAACTGACACAAAAAAATCTAATTCATTAGATGATGTCACTAACATAAGAACTTTTTCCTACAAACTGTTGGTAAATATTTACCTTAAACTTGATTTGTGTTAAATCCAACTTGTACTGAGTGTCTAATCTCTCTTAGAGCAGATAAAAATCTACTCAAAGCCAAGTAACTAGTTTTTCCGGTTACGGATTTTGACAACTTTTAGTATTTCTCCCTTAGAGTTACTTTCATGAAATAATATGGAGCTTTTCAGCTTTATTTTTGAAGGAAGGTGATGCTTTGCTTTCCTTTCATATTTGTCTGAAAGCACCTTCGCCAGCCAGCTAGCATCTGTGCTGCCTGTGAACTTTTCTACAGACTCCCAAACAAGGTGAAAAAAAATCATTAGTAGTCCAGATTTCAATCTTCTGCACAGCTCAGGTAACAATAAATGAGTAATTTGCCGCCCTGTGCTTTGGCAAGCTGATGCCTAATGATTACCTAGGGACAGGATAATGGTACCATAGTGATTACACGATGTTTTTCTAACCACTTTCAAGGCCTTTGCTTTCAGACCTGCCCTAATGAAAAGAAAGCTCTGAAATTGGGCCAGGTCTTTATTAAAAATGTTCTGACAGGCTCTGCTTAGATAGAATGTATTCACTTCTCAGATTTGAACCTTCTTCAGAGGATTTGGAATGCACAGGCTCCAGGGTAGATATGATTGCCAGAACACTTTCATTATGAAGAAACTAGGTGTTGGTTAATTCCATGAACCATTGCAAAGATTTATTTAAAGACGATAGGATGGTAACCCATCTCTAGACAGTGAACTGGCTCAGGGAAAAGGATACAAGACAAGGAGACAGAAAGTCATAAAAATCTGATCTTTGTTTATGTTACAGAGTACTGTGTGATTTTATGAAAGTTAATTAATATTCCTGAGTTTTTTTTGGTCACTCTAAGCAGTAGGCACAGCTGTCAATCATCTGTTTTATAGCTAGAGGAGATTGATAGAGGATAATGATAAATAGGAATACAGACAGAGTTACTATTGACAGGAGCCACTATCTGTACGTGCACTTGTGGCTATGCCTAGTGTATTTAAGTTTTTATGTGTAAGAAAACATGCTCGTAGCACTTAATCGGCCTCCAGTCCATCCTGCATGCTACTGCTAGAGCTGTCTTTCTGAAGCACAATATTGTGCAGTGTGACAACTGTAATACTTACCAATGCCCAGCGTGTATCAGGGGATGGTTTACTTGATAATCACCTGGGAAATTTTAAACATGCAGATGATTTCTGGGCCAAGCAAATGGCGTGTTGGTTAGGAGTTGGCTTGGGACACCAGCTCTGAGCAGCAGGGCCCCGGTTCAGATCCCACATGGACCAATGACGCTGCATACTCTACAGCTAAGATGGTGAACAACAGCTTGACTTGGAGCTGGGCTGCTATGAGTCGCCAGTGTCCACGTAGGCTGCAGCCCCTGCTACAGTGGGCTGCCATTAGCTACCATTGAGTGGATGGCAGCCAGCATGAGCGGCCGGCAGCTCAGCAGTGAGCCGCCGTGAGCAGCTGTCCAGTGGCCGGTGAATGACTGCCTCACCTGCGAAGAACGCAATGATGGTACCAACATGGGCCAGTGAAGCGACATCCTCCACTAGACTGAAGAACAAAAGCACAGCAACTTGTCTGTTCCCCTTCCCTGATTCCCCAACGCTGTTCCCCTCCACCAATTCCCCAATAAAATCTTTAAAAAAACAAAAACGAAAACAAAAATGGGGCATGTAAAATGAAGTACAGAAGTATCTGAGGCATGAAGTGGAAGGTAAATGTGTGGGAACAGTGATGAGTTTAATGTGCATTGAGTTTGGGGTACATACAAAGAAGCAGTTGGCGATAATTTGAAGCCAGTTGGAATAAGAGATCTGGAGTGCAGGGAAAGATTCCGAGGAAAAGATATTGCTTTGAGAGTCAGCAGTCTTAGGTATATGGATATGATGGCCCAAAGAACATAGATGAGAATTGAACCTTGAGGAGCTTCAGCATTAAGGGCAGGCAGGGGATGGGAAGCAAAGGAAGAGATGAGTAAACACAAGTGGTTAGAGAGTTAGAAGAGAGGTGTCTTGGNTAAAAATGGTGGCAATGGTGGTGGTGATAGTGGTGGCTAGGGTGCAGCAGCCTATCATGATATGGGAGCCCGAAGATGCTATAAGAGTCTTCAAAAAGAAGGGTAAGCCAAAGAAAAACTCCTCCTATTCTATAGTTTTGCCATGGGATGACCTTACCAATAAAGTTTAATGATAATAATGGTCGTAGGCAGGTGAGTAAACAGTAATTGTAAGCTCAGGCAGGGAGTTGCAACACCTTGTACCCTTCATGAAAATGTTCCTATGCTTTTTTCTCTCTATGAAGTCAGTAAAATTGACCTATTCAAGGCTTTTCTAACTTTAACAAGTGTGATTTAGTCACACTGTTCTGAATTCTTATTCCTTTCCATACATCATCCATCACCTTGGGGAGAAGAAAAGAATGGAACAGTTAAATAGAAAAGGCTTTATTTATTCTTAACTACTTCTTCTATTCTCCTCTCATCATCAAAGAACTACACACCTCCGAGACAAACAACAGGAACACAATGAAGCGGATATGTGCCTCCAGGCCTTTTTGGATATTAAGAGGTAGATTGAACAAAAAATGATTTGGGGGGAGTTATTTGCCTTTGTTTCTGGGTGTATGTGTCTATTTCCATAAAAGTTTTATTTTTCTCTGTGCTATGGAAGTGTCCTAACCGCAGACATGAAAAATATCTACATGCTAAACAAATATCTAACCAATAGATAGCTGATAGATATTTTTATTATTGAAAATATATCCTTTCCTTTGTATCACACTTTAATTTCCTGTTCCAATGCAGACAGATGTGCAGTGACATACCAAAGGGAAGGGGGATGGGACAGGACTGGCAGCCTGCCCCGGTGAGGAGCAGAACTTAATCGCCGACATGATTTAGAATTACACGGTTTTAAGAAACAGTAAGCAGATTTTTTTTGTTGGCTTTATTATTGTTTTTCAGTTATCTATAGACAGTGTACCTCCTAACAACCTACGCCTGGGGCAGACCACACCCCTGCACTAACCCTCACCTTGCTCTGCCGTTGGTGTTTAGAAGAGCAAGTCAAGACATGCATATTGAGCCCCAAGAAAAGAGACACTTCACATAAACCTTCATACAAATGAATACACAAGCAAACATGAAAAGATAGTTATATTTACCTAGGATCTAGAGCTTTATGTCCATAAATGAATTCTTCTTCAGTTGTAACCTTCTGGTTCTTTCTGAGAAAATATGTGATGTATGGACAAATATATATCTTTTATGTGTTACCATAGCCACATCCATGGTTTAGTCCACAGTTAACAGTTCTTATTCCCATATATACATATGAGAAGGAGAAGGAGGGAGATAAATAGAAAGATGGTGGTTAAAAAAAAAACACTCCCAGCTCCTCATATAAAAGTTGTGTCATTTTCACCTCTCAGTGTCTCATTTTCTGTAGTGGTAAACCGAAGATCACAGTAGTGCCTACCTCATGGGGTTGCTGGAGGATTCAGTGACATGATGCACATGAAATGCTTAGTCCAGCATAAGTCCATGTCCAGTAATCATTAGCTATTATTATATGAAATATCCTTTTATTATAGGGAAATGCTTATGCTTTTATGTGCTCCATTTCTCTCGCGCGCCCCATTCCTTCACAGTTCCATATTCGTCGGCTGAGGAGGGACAGGTACCAATGTTCCTTCATGCCATCAAATGTAAGCATACGTATGCAGGCTAACTCCAGGGGCTACCACAGAGGTCCGGTACGCCACTGCTGCTCATGTAAGACAACATTTCTGTGGGCCACACATTATTGGAAGTGTTTCGCAAGTGTTAACTAATTCAACCCTCCAAACAACCTTATGAGGATGAGGAGACTGAAGCCTAGGCACAAGCATGAGATCAGGTTAAACTGTTTTGAAAACAAGGTGGTTTCATAAAGTGAGCACTTCC
>NW_017731568.1:1155694-1201518 GCF_001890085.2 Hipposideros armiger
CATGCACTAAGAGTGAATGGAGCTGGAGGAAATTTAAGTTATCAAATAGTCTTTAAAGCAGCTTGGTTGTGAGGGGGAAAAAGATGTAATAGTAGTTAAAGGGGCAAAGGTGGGATTTTTAAGGTAGAAGAGACTTGAATATACTTATGTGCTAAGGGAAAAGGAGCGACTGAGAGGAAGAGATTGAGGATAAAGAGGAGAAGAGAAAATGGATAGAATAAAGTTGTCATGGAGATGAGAAACGAAGGGATTCAGAGCACAAGCATACCTTTGGCCATGGAAAGCAAGAGAAATGTCCCTTTCTCTGTGGCTTAAGGTAGGATGGCAGTGTAGATAGAGTTTAAGAATGACTAGGGAAAGACTAAGTAGGACCTTGAGAATAGCAGTGAAATTTGTGGCCGCTTCTCTGCTAGTTGAGAGAGTAAGGTTGTGAGATTCTAGGCAATATTAATAATCCACTTACAGTTAAAGACTGTGAAAATCTAACAACAGAAATCTCATTGGCTGGATGGTTTTTCTTCCATAGTTCTCAGCAGAGTAAACACAGTAGATTCAGAGGTGGGAGGATATCGCAGAACAATAACATAGAACTGAAAGGGTGGTAAGAAGGTAGAAAGTTGGAAATGATGATTCTGAGCATCAGACTGGAAATGTAAGTCATACCAAGGCAAACAGAGCAGAATTCCTTGGAGTTTAGAACTTAAAGGAATTGAGAAATGAGAAGTTAGTTGGTGTGGTATAAGGCCTAAAATTAAGGCGCAATAGTATGCCTTTATATCTGGTAAAGTAGAAGTGGCCTAAAATGGCCTCATCGCAAGCTCCCCTCCCACTCTGTTCTCAGAGGTAAGATCCCCTAGTCAAACAACCCTTCTCATCCCAGGGACCAGGTGTGGTTCCTGCTTATCCCTGAGTGGTGAGCTTTGGTTCCTGCCATCCTGTAGAATTACTCAAACAAGCCAGTGATTTCTCCCCATGGGAGCCAGGGGCACCCACCCTCTTCATCATAGAAAGCCTGCCTTGACTGCCCCTCGTTGTTTACTCTGTTCCCAAGTGCCACCCCACGTGGCCCTGCATGTGGTGTCCTCTTCTGAGCTGAGTATCATTCATATCACATCAGCTTTGGTGTCTCATGTCTGGCCATCCTCATAACTCTAAGGCCGGAATCCTTCCCTCACCAACAGGGTGAGTAGGAGGCGATGAAAACAGCGGAGTGTGGTGTTCACCCGGACATTGATATTGCCCAGCATGTCAGGGCTTGAGTAAGAGGAAAATTAAGTCAAGGGCCAAAGTTTTAATAAATGCTGGGAAGCAGTGTTGAAGTGGGCAGAGCCTTAAAGATAAGGGCAGAAAGAGCAAGACTATCCAGATAACGTGAGCCATGTACCCACCTGGGGTCTGTGATTGTCAGAAACTGCTGACCTTCCTCATCCTCAAGCTGAGACATGTGGGAGAGTTTTAGGAGATCGGGGAAAAAAGGACCCATGGCTCGAGACAAGTCTATGCCCGATGTTATGGTGGACGCTAGTCGTGATACTTTATTTAATTCTTCCCCAAACCAAAAGATAGGTATTATTATCCTTTTTTTTTTTCCAGAAATGGGAGCCAAGGCCTATAGAGATAGGAAACCAGGCCATGTTTTCAGAGACAAAGGCAGGCCTGGAATACTCCTCTCCTAAGTCCCACTGCTGTGCTGCTGAGACTCCTACAGTTCCTATCACTGAACGTTTTATTTTGAGATTCTGTTATGTTCAACACTTCATTTGAGACACCGAGGATACAGGACATCAGTGAATACAAGGGCTCCTTGCTCTCAAAAAGCCTACAGTGTGTAGGTTTTGTAGGTCATAGTCATTCCTCCAGGAGAAGCAATGACTTATGCTAAAACAATTTTTAAAAGTTGGCCATGTGAGGTCTGCCTTTACTGCACATTGTATTGTAAATTCTTTTCAAATCTAGTGTAATCCTTTTGCCAAAGATGAGAGGAGGGATCACCTTTAGCAGTGAATATAGAAGCATCTATATTTAGTCACCCTTTTGTTTTTGGATCTTGCAGCAACCCATACAACTTAAAGCTGTGTTTGTTTCTTATAAACAGCCTAGCTACAGGCATTGTATGTGGTTCTTTAAGAGCCTTATGATTTTTTATTATCCCTTTGTGACAGTTTTCTCAGAGTTATGCAAATGGTATGCCAAGTGTAGTAGACTGAAATTTCTTTCATTTTATCTCTGTCCAAATAGAAGTTGCCTCATCTGCATATAACAGATCTCTTTGCAACTCAGTTGTAGTAGAAAATTGGAAGTCGTTTGTATTTGCATTTCCTGGGGATGCAGACAAGAGTAGATGCCAATAATGGATGTTATAATTTGCTGCCTTCTCTTTGCTGCCTATAAATCTTTGAATATTTTTCTACAATAGCAAGTAAAGAGATTCAGCAAGTATAATGGGGAGAGAGGAGATGTAAATCTCAGCAGTGGTGGTGGATTCCAGCTATGAATATTTCAGAAACAAGACACTCTCTTTAAATGAAACACTAATGGTTTTTAAGATGCTGATAGGCCTGATGTGCTTTTGATTTCATTTAATAACCCAAAACTCCTGGCTGCACAACACTAGATCCTGGTTGGTAGATTCTAAAGAAAATCTTTTCTCCTCTTCTAATTTCAAATGCTGGCTTTATTGTGGTGTCATTTCTTGATTATCTGCACACTATACTAGCAATACACAGAAATGCACAAGTTAAAATTTAAATAATTTGTATTTGGTTTAAAAATGATATTCAGATAACAAGAAGTCTCTCTCTGTCTCTCTCTCCCTCTCTCCCCCCCTCCCTCCATCCCTCCCTCTCCTTCTATCCCTCTCTCCCTCCCTTTCTCCCTCCATCTTTCTCTTTCTCTCTCTGTCTCTCCTCCTCCCTCCTTTCCTGCCTCTCTTGCCCCCACACACAAGCATGAAAATATGCACACTTACCCTGACTTACCCCCAAATACTTAGCCTTCAGTCTTTTCTTCTCTGAACCCTTTTTCAGTAGGTTGTAACTCAACTGAGTGATGGTGATTATCTGAACGTTGATATGAAAGAGAACATTTTTACTCAAATATAGAGATTTCAAAATGTACTGCTACTGATCAAATTGTCAGGCCTTTTTCTCACCTCTTATATCCTGCAAATATAAATTAGGATAATCCAAAATTATTGAAACTCCTCTTATACTAACTCACTTTGGCCATTTTTCTACCTATTTTGTACGAAATGTAAACCTTTATGTACTACGTTGTTTCAGAAATCCTGGAGCCCGTTGCAAGATGGCGTTGTTTACACAATTTTTGCTTTTAACATTTGCCAAAGTATACAGCCTTTCTATACGGTGTCTATTATTACTCTAGTGAGATGTTTAAATACCTTAATTAGTGCAAATGTTGTAAACTAACCCCAGTATACCTCATTAACTAGCTATATTCAGTAATACTACTGCCAGAGAGAATTGGCAGGCTATTAAGCTTAAGGAAAATAATCCAAAAAAGAAAGAAAAGAAACTAAATCAAAATTAACACATAGTAGATGAGCTTACACTGAGTTCAGAAGAATGCTGAAATTAGGCATACTTGATTCTGACCACAAATCTTTTCCAAATTTTGAATGCAGTGAACTTGTTGCCTGAATTACTCTTCACTCTCTACCATGGCTACCTCATTCTCAGCCTGACTGTCTCGTTTCTATTCTTTACAAGCCAAGTGTCATCTTTGGGACAAAATCTTTTCTAATTCCTTGGTGAAGAACTTCTCATTTCTCCTATAGCAGAGCTGTCGGTGCCCAGCCCGGATTCATTTTCAGAGGGCAGCACACCCAGGCCACAGCTGCTACCAGTGTTGGCTGCTACCAGCTCACATCCAGCTGCATTCTGAAATGTTCTGTCTTGGGAAGTGGCTGATATGGGGAGACAGAAGGTCATCCTGTTGCCTCAAGGTGGCAGAGTGTGCCATTCATTCCTTAGAGTTCATAACAGGATGGTCGAGGCTAGACTTCTGCTATATCTCTGCCTGACTGCATCCGCTGCCCTCTTCTGTTTTTCTTACTAACATGAGGCTTCTGCTGAGAGAACTCCCTCATTAAATTATTTGCACAGGAATCCCAATCAATGGCTCTGTTTTAGAACACTCAACCTAAGAGAGTTGGTACCAGGAATGACCCTAGAAAATTGTCTCTAAGACTGGACACTGGAGTTAGATCACTCATCAGCCAGATAGCAACAGAGGCTCCACCACTGTTGATTGGTAGAATATTGATCATCCATGACCTGCTGTAGCAATACAAGTCCTGAGAATTTCACCTCTGGTGATCTTGGATGGGATACAGGCAGGTGTAGCTTGTGTAATATTCCTGATGCTTAAGAGTTGCAGGATAAATAATAACTATAAGCATTGTGGTATTTGGTTGCTGTGACTACGTGCCACTAATGCCTTAAAGAGAGAAAATGATAGGTTCAGACTCAATCTCCAATTTAAAATAAACTGTGTTTCCTTGGCTGCAATTGAGAGCCACATCTCTTGTTGCCAAAGTGCAGACAGAGGTGACAACCAGGCACAGGACTTAACTGTAAGTGTGGCATAAATTCAAAGAAGCCTGAATTTATAGTGTGTTACACCAGTCAGAGCCCTGGTAGGGAAGGGCCCAATAGAATGGGCTCCCTCTCAATAGGGATCTTCTGGCTACTACCATGGCTGCCTGACCTGTTAGACACAAAGACCAGCACTGAGCCTCCAATGCAGTCTTATTCCCCAGAGTAACCAGTCACTTGGTGGCAAGTTGATTAAATTGGGCCCCTTCCACCCTGGAAAGAGAAGTCATTTCATCAGATTGCAATTAATTTGTATTCTGGTTATGAGTTTGCATTGCCTGTTCATGGTCCCTCAGCCACCACCACATTTCAAGGGTCTGATTTATCAGCATGAAATCCTGTAGAATATTGCTCTGAACCAAAACCTGCTTTGTGGCACATAAGGTGCATTTCTCCTATGATATACAACCCCATTCTGGAGCTGCCAGCTTGACACAGCGTTAGCATGACCTCTTGAGGGTGCAGCTGAAGCTTAAAGATGACCCCTGGGAGGAGATGGTGGTTGCACAGTGCTGTGTCCCTAACAGGTAGAGGGATCTGGGAATCAAGGAGTGGAAGTGGGAGTCGCCACACTCCCAAAACTGACAGCAACCCCCTTGGAGAATGTTTGCTTCTTAACCCCACATATTTAGGCTCTGAGTGTGTAGAGGTCTCCAACAGGAAGAATGCTCTCAAAGTTTTTCACTGAAATTAAAGCCACAGCTGCCACTGGTCATTTGGGGCTCCTTGTACCAACAGGAGAAAAGGAAATTACCCATCAGGTGAGGGCGACAAACTCTGATAACCAAGAGGAAGTAATACTTGTTACATCGTCAGGGAGAGAGGAACATTTTTGGCACATGGCTGACCCCCATGGGGTATTCCTGTGCTTCGTTTTAATAGTCAGTGAGTAAATGGTAGTTGGCTAATTATAGCAACCGTGACCTAGTACACTCAAGGTAACCAGGGACTCAGGTCTGTCAGGGATGAAGCTCTGGGCCATCTTACCAGGCAAGCCACCTGGACCAACAAAAGTACTTGCCAAGGCCAAGAGGAATCTAGAACATGTGGGTAGAGAAGGAAGGTGATGTGTACTAGTGTAGAGGGGAATGCAGTTTGTCTCAAAAACCCTCCTCATAGAAGTTTCTCCAAGAAAATCTGACCAGAATCCTGGCGAAATTGTGCTCTGATGATGCAAACTCAATGTGAGAAGCAGGTAGGTCTCCGCAGTGTAAATGGGGGACTGTAGTAGACACAGTTCCTATTTAATAAACGAGCGCACCCGTCGCCCAGCGGCTGTGAGTGAAGACAGCTGTCAGCCTTCAGTGAGTGATATTTCTGAGAACTGTCCCTTGCCACCAGAAGCCTCCTGATTTGGAAATGCCCAGGAACTTATACACTCTCCCCAGGTCAAGCCTGGAAACTGGGACTTATTCATACAAGGTCTGAACCTTTATCTCCAGATGGGACAACTTTATGATGCCATTCATGACTCAGAGCTTCTTCAAGAATCCGACTGAAGCAGAACTTCTGAACTTAATCTTTGCCTAGCTTCTTGCTTCCCTCACTATATTTTAGGTTTCGCTTGAACGTACACCCTCAATAAATCACTTGCACTAGAGTCCTTGTCTCGTAGGCTGCTTTTAAGAAACCCACCTTTAGAAATTCTCTTTTGTGTTCTCATAGCTCCTTCTTTTACTTTGTATCAAATACCTCTTATCATATTATTTAATACTTTGCATTTGTCTTCATTACTATCTATGAGCTCCAGGAGGAATCTGTCTCTGGGTCTCTATGGTCTAAAACAATTCCTTACACAGACTACATAAAAACATATTAAATGAACTGAACAAAGAACCGAACAAATGAGTAAACAGTAATTGTAAGGTTTGTCAATTCTAAGCTAGACTATGCTTTGATTCTTTTCATTTAATTAGAAAAAAAATTCAAGATACTTACTACGACTGATCAATGGTTTCAGTGCATGTAGTTCTCAATCAAATGTAATTTTCAAGTATTACTAGGTATTTCTCTTCTTTGTTTTAGTCTCTATGCCTGAAGGTGGCAAAATTCAATTGATTAAATTGTGCTGGTCTCAGGAGCTACTATTGATTACTCTGTGACAAGATGAGTATACCATATATGAGTATATGGAGGAGTATATATAGGAGTATATCGTATACTCTTGCAGCATAGAGAAAACCATGGAGGGTAAAATAAAATTGTGTTTTACAATTTCTTCATATGGTACTATCCCACTAAACTTTTTCCCTTGGTGACATCTCATTTGATTTTCTTTTGCTTTGTTTAGGAAACTATGGCTCCTACAACTTCCAAAATAGTTTAGGCATGCGTATCAAAATGAGCAAACAGTTCTAAACAAAGAGTTGCAAATTGTCTTCATTTTTCTTCTGTGCAAATTTATAGATGTCTTATTGGAAAAATCTCATAGTCTTTAGTTAGCAAAGCTTATTGTGTGGGGTATTGCCCATTTGTCCCTTCTGATTCATTCATTGTCCCACCCTTCTCTGTGACTTAGGAATCTGACCTCTATGGACTGCATCAATGGTAGAGTTTTTTTCAAAATTATTATTAGCAAGGCTAAATATTTTTTCACATATTATTGGATATATGTATTTTCTTGATAATCTGGTCATAATTTTATTCTATAGGGATGTTGATTTTTTAAATTGATTTAGGAGTTGATTTTAATTGTAAGATTATTAATCCATTGCCTTACATACATAACATTATCTCTAGTTTTCTGTTTATCTTTCAGCCTTTCCAAACAGTACATGAATTTTGTTTTTATATTCTTTAGTGGTTTCTGTGTTTTATATTTGATTTAAAATGAAGAATTATGAGCCAAATAAATGGAGGATCCCTAACAATATTTGGCTGCTTTGAATAGTTCCTGCTGTTTTTTTGGTGTTACAGAAAACAGCTTCTAGCTTGGACACTAGAGGACTGAAGAACATCAGCTTTCTTTGTCTATTGTAGAATAGATCATGTTTATTGTTCAGTTCGCTGCTCTCTTTTGGCTGATTGCAGTTCTGGCTCAACTCAACCCTCTCTTTGGACCACAGTTGGAAAATGAAACCATCTGGTACCTCCAGTATCACTGGCCTTGAGGAAGAAGACCTACTCTCCGTGCTCAGTCATTGAGGTCACGAAGAGAATTCCTCTACATGCAAAATCACATCCAAGCCCAGACCACCTTTCTTGATTCGCCTGTTTTGGCCATCAGCTGCCTTAAACATCCATACCTCATTTGAATATCTTATTCTATGATGCAGTATTTTTTTCCTCTCACCTTTTTTACAATTTGATTAAATACATGTCTTCTTAATCTACACTGTGCTGATGCAATAAAATGTTTATGCACTCCTCTGAGGTACAAGGTGCTATTCTTCTGAGAAACACGTCACTCTCTTCTTGGAACTGTGAATTTGAAGATGGCTCCTGCATACTCATGACATGGGAATCAGCAAAGTGTTTAAAAGCTATCACAAGACAATAAGATTCCAGTGTGGCAGCCAATAGGAGAACAAATTCAAGGGAAGATCTGTCCCAACAGAATTACACCAAAGTATATTTTCAGAATGAATTTCTTATTTCTGCCACCTTTGGGGGAAAACATAAATAAATAAATAAATAAATAAATAAATAAATAAATATATATATATATATATATATATATATATATATATATATATATATAAAGTCAGGAGAGATCTCTCAGCTGTGGAGGTCCTTACATCCCAGAGAAGCAATGAGTCCCAGATCCACACCAGACTCCTCACTCCAGGGTTCTGCTGCCAGGGACAGAAGTTGCTATAACTCCTGGCTGTGAAAACCAGCAGAGATTGTGAATGAGTGAGAAGAGGGTGGCTGCAGGCCTAGGCACTCCTCTTAAAGGACCTGCACATGGACTTACTTGCTGATGGACTCACTCACTCTGAGCTCCAGCAATGGGGCAGCACCTCAAAAGGCACCAGGGACATATGGGAAGGAACTGAATTGTCTGGCTCCAGAATAAGGGCTGGAAGAACAGCTTTCTCATGGACGGAAGAGGTGGTAGAAGCCATTGTGTCTTTGTTGAGCCCCCTCCCTCTCTGGTGTGCAAATGCAGTAGGCTGCCATATCTGAGTCACATTAACCTAGCTAACTCCATTCTTCATCCCACCTTGGTGATTCTCTGAGACCCCGTACCACCCAACCTTCAGGAACAGCCAAGCTACTTCCAGTGGGTTTTCTCTACAAATGGCCTCTCTTGGCTCATGCTGCAGAGTTTCCTAAAATTTCTCACAGGTTCACAAAACCCAAACAAGCAGCATCTGGCTTCAGCGTGTCCCATACATCTTGCAGCGCAGCCCCAAGCCTGGCACTAGTGGCAGCCAGTCTTGGCTTGCGGCTTAGCCTCTCCTAGGCACCTGTAAGACCACCGCAATTGACCATTTGTGGATTGCTTTGTGGTTTATGCCAGGTAGTGCCAGGCAGGGGATAGGCTGTGGCTGAACTTGGTCTGCAGTGGGGCCCCTCCAAGGAGGCCCTGGGGCTGGGATGCCTGGTGGATAACTTTGGACTGAGCTAGAGCATCACCTGGCTGCCTCCAAAAATGACACACCCAGAGGGCCTACTGGGCAGATACCAGAGCCTGCTCTGTAGAGAAAGCCTCTGCACAAAAGTTCCTCTTCTATAGTCACTGCCAGTCCTCACAGCCAATCAGCCTGAGGGTTAATCCCTACCATTTATGTGCAAACAGTAACCAAGGCTCAACTACAGCAGGAGAGCACACCTGGAACAACTGACTATGGTGATCAGGGAGACTGTGTCACTGGGCCCCACAGGACACCTACTACATAGGAGCGCTCTACTAAGACTGGAAGGCATAGCAGCCCTACTTAATACATGGAAAGAAACACAGGGAGACAGCCAAAATGGGAAGACAAAAAGACATGTCCCAAATGAAAGAACAGAACAAAGCTCCAGAAAAAGAACGAAACAAAAAAATGGGGACAATTTTTTTTCTACCAGACACAGAGTTCAAAACACTGGTTCTAAGGATGCTCAGTGACCTCAGAGATAACTTCAAGAAAGAGATAAGAAAGTTAAAAAGAGAGATAGAAAACATAAAAAAGAACTGGTCAGAAATGAAAAATATAATAAGTGAAATGAATAAATTAGAGGGAATCAACAGTAGATTAGGTGAAGCAGAGGATCAATTCAGTGATTTGGAAGATAAGGTAGCAGAAAATACTTAGAACAGCAAAACAGAAAAAAGAATCCAAAAAAGTGAGGACAGCTTAAGGGGTCTCTGGGAAAACATCAATTTTACTAATATTTGTATCATAGGAGTATCAGAAGGAGGAGAATGTGAGCAAGGAATTGAAAACCTATTCAAAGAAATAATGACTGAAAACTTCTGAGACCTGTGAAAGAAATAGACATACAAGGCCAGAAAGAAAGCATAGAGAATCCCAAAGGAAATTAACCCAAACCAAGATACATCATAATTAAAATGTCAAAGCTTAAAGACAAACAGAGAATTTTAATTACCTACAAAGGAGCTTACATAAGACTGATAGCTGATTTCTCAACAGAAATTTTGCAGGCCAGAAGGCATTGACACAAAATATTCAAAGTGATGAAAAGTGAAGACTTACAACCAAGATTTCTCTACCCAGCAAAGCTGTCATTTAGAATCAAAGGACAGATAAAGAGCTTCCAGAACAAGAAGAAGCTATATCCCCACCAAGCCGGTATTATAAGAACTGTTAAAGGGACTTCCTTAACATGAGAAAAAAAAAAGGATAAAAAATATGAATAATAAAATGGCAATAACAACATATCTATCAACAATTACTTTAAATGTAAATGGATTAAATACTCCAACCAAAAGACATAGGGTGGCTGAATAGATAAGAAAACAAGACCCTTACATATGCTGCCTATAAGAGACTTACTTCAGGGCCGGCCGAGTGGTGCGATGGTTAAGAACTGGCTTGGGACACCAGAGGGCCCCGGTTCAGATCCCACATATGAGGGCCAGTGACACTGTACCCCACAGCTAAGATGCTGAACCTGGAGCTGGGCTGCCATGAGTTGCCGGTGATGGCATAGGCTGCAGCCCCTGTGGGTTGCCATGGGCTACCATGTGTAGCCAGCAGCCAGCGTGAGCGGCCGTTTAGAAGCTGGCGACTGATCTGCCTCACCCGGGAAGAGCACAATGATGGTGCCAACTTGGGCCTATAAAACAATGTCCTCCACAACTAGACTGAAGAACAAAACAACAGCAACTTATCTGTTCCCCAATTCCCCAGCGCTGTTCCCATACCCCCAATTTCCCAATAAAATCTTTAAAAAAAACCCCAAAAAAACAACAAAGAGACTTACTTCAGATGAAAGACACCCACAGATTGAAAATAAAGGACTGGAAAAGGATATTGCATGAAAATGGAAACAACAACAAAAAAATAAAAGCTGGGGTAGGATACTTATATCAGACAAAACAGACTTGAAAACAAAAGCTATAACAAGGAACAAAGAAGGACTCAGTAATGCCACTTCTGGTTATTTATCTGAAGAAATCCAAAACAGCACTTCAAGAGGATGTGTGCATCCATATGTTCATTGCAGCATTATTACAATGGCCAAGATGTGGAGGCAGCCTGAGTGTCTGTTGATGGATGAATGGGTAAAGAGGAGGTGCTACATATATACGATGGAATATTGCTCGGCCATGGAAGGGAATGAATTCTTGCCATCTACAGCGGCATGGATGTACCTGGAGGGTATTGTGCTGAGTTGAGCATGTCAGATAAAAAAAGAGATGCAATTTGATTCTGCTCATATTTGGAATCTAAAGAACAAAATAAACAAGCAAAAGAGAAACAAACTCATAGATACAGAGAACATTTTGATGGCTGCCAGATGAGAGGGAGGTTGGGGGGTGGGTGAAAAGGGGAAGGAATTAAGAAGTACAAATTGGTGGTTACAAAGTAGTCATGGTGATATAGGGTATAGCATAAGGTATATAGTCAATAATATTGCAGTAACGTGTTAGGTAGTAGATTTATTGGGGTGGTAGATGGGAGAGGTGTTGGGGCAAGGTGGAAAAGGTGAAGGGATTAGGAAGCACAGATTTGTAGTTAAAAAATAGATGTGGAGATGTAAAATAAAGCATAGGGAATATAGTCAATAATATTATAATAACTATGTATCATAGTGCCAGGTGGGTACTAGACTAGTCAGGAGGGGTCAATTCTTAAATCAATGTAAATGTAACCACTATGCTGTACACCTGAAATTAATATAAAATAATATTGAATGTCAACTGTAATTGAAAAATTTAAAAAAGGGGGAAAAAGTGAAGGTGAATAAGAGGTTCAAATCTCCAGGTATAAAACAAATAAGTCATGGGGATGTAATGTACAGCATAGGAAATGTAGTCAAATCATGGTGATAGAATGGTATGGTGTCAGATGGTTGCTGGACTTATCATGCTTATCATTTCTTTAGGTATAAATTGTTGAATAACTATGGTGTACACCTGAAACTAATATAATATTGTATGTAGCTATATTTTAATAAAAATCTTGTAGAAAAAATATTCATTAGAAATTCTTTCAGTGATGATCTACTGATAGTAAATACAATCTATTTTTAGTTGTGAAATGCCCATTTTGATCCCATTCTTAAGTGATATTACATGAGGACACAATACTCATTTTTAAGAGAATTTAATTTTTTCTCAGCTTATTCACTGAGAATGAGTAATTTACTGTCCTCCCTTTTACATTATGCCTACTGAGAAAATAGCCATGAGTAATTATTGATTGTTCTCTATCTCTTGTCTTAGATTGGTTTTCAAATAATTTATTTACCTTTACTTCTTTAGAGACTGCTTGGGATTTATATTTCTTGACTCCGAGGACTGGAGTGTCTTATTACTTCTTGAAAATTCTCAGCCATTCTCTTAATAGATAGACTCTCCACCATTCTCTCTGTATTCTCCTCTGAAACTTCTTTTGAATATATCTGGGATGTGCTCATTTAACTTCCATATCTCTTAACCTCTCTTTTATACAGTTTTTATTTTTTGGTCTTTCTTTGTTTCTGTGAATAATTTTTTCAAATTTATTTTTTTCTTCACTAACTCTGTCTTTAGCCACATTTAATCCTTTTCCGTGACTAAATATTTTATTTCTAGAAGTTAATTTTCATTCTTTTTCCCCCAAATTTGCCTGATCCATTTTTTTATTAGTAATCATCATACTATGTTCAATAAAAATTATAGGGAACAAAGCAGTTAGCTGGAACCAGATATAAAGAAAATGAACATCCTTAAACACACAAATGTCTTTAATTCTTCTAAACAATGAAGTTATGTTATTGTATATGATGCTTTTGCAACAGCTATCATTTTTATAATAACAAATTTTGAAGATCTTTACATATCAGCACATATAGATTGTCTAATCTTTAAATGGCTGCAAAGTATATACATTTTTTATAGTATTGTATTACTTCCTTAAACTTCTGATTCCTTTGTTTATTTATTTTAATCGGTTTTAACATACTTATCTTTTAGTGTGTGTGTGTGTTTTTTTTTCTTTTAGTGTGTTTTAATCTTATTAGCTAAATCTCCTGCAGTGTTATTCTGCCTTTTGCTCATTCTATGGATGCAACTTTTTGGTATGGACTGTTTTTTTTTTTTAGTACCTAGATCCCAGGCAGCTTAACAAAGTTCCTCTCATTTCACTTTGCCAGTACATGGATTTTTCCCCTAGCTACCCTTTCCCTGAGGGTATAACACCTTGTGACTCCTTGCTTTATGTATGTGTCTGTGATGGGAGAGTTTGCCAATCCAACTCTCCAACTCAGCTGTCCCAGTGCCTTGTTTTTTTGATCCATAAGTTTCATTAAATTCCTTTGAATAGCAAGGCTGACTAATATCCCCTACTCCCTCCAGCTGCCAATGTGTCGGCCTTAGATTAGTGTTCTGGTTTACAATTTTCTCCTTGCTTTTAGGCCATGGGGATTTTACAACTTCTTTGTGAGTTTGGCTATGTACTTCAAACAATATTTGTTATGTTATTATCCTACTTAGAGGTGTTTACAGTTGACGTTTTCCAGCATCTCTAATAATCTGTAACATTGCTAGACATAGAAGACCTACTGTTTTATTGCTTACTCTTAGAAATGTCTAGGTGCCACTTGTCTTTGTAACTCTCTCCCTAACATTGGAAACCCCTTGTCTTCATGTGTTCTTTTGATGGTAAAGGGGGGCTAATTTAAGTCTGAAACTTTGACATGGGAAGTGATCTCCTTGTTTGAATTTCAAAGTGAAAATGCCTAATGTACAATGCCAAGGACATATCTGACAAATATCTTTACTCCTCCTCATCTGCCTTCACTTCTCTCATATGACAGTAGCTCAAGGGCATTCCTGTTTCAATTTCAAATCCAATATATATTTTACAGTTGCATTCAAGGCAGTGCAATGTAGCAGAAATAATAGTGACTACAGTGAAAAAAACTGAATTATAGTTTAAGCTCTACCACTAAATTATATGACCTTCAATTAAATTATTCTACCTCTTAGTACTACTGTTAATTTGTGTGAAACCTTGAAGCTCTGCCTATGATTATATAATTCAAGACCTTGTTGCTTCTAAGAGTTTCTTCTACCCACCCAAAGAACAGAATGATTAAAAACTGAAGGGTTTTATATTTTTAAGGTTTTTAAATCATAATTTTAAAAATCATTCATAAAAATTGAATTAAAGGATGGCTCTCAGTGTCTTTTTTCCCCCCCATATATCAAGCAAAAGGAGTCATTAAATACATTGTATTAAGATTATTCAGAGTAAAAAATAAATTGACATGATTTGAATAGGACAAGTCTAGGCACCTGTACCTTTAGATGTCTAGATTACATGAAGGGCTGGAGCTAACTTTTGACCCAGAGCATAGCTGAAGGAATTAAATATTAAAAAGCATGTGATTAACTAACTATGGTGTTTCATTCTTTGAAGTAATTCACCATTTCAGCTATAGCCTCTGTTTATCCTGTCTTCTCCGTTTACTCTTACCCCTATTCACATAATCTCTGTAAGCCTGGAAATAAACAGTACTACAAGAAGTTCTCAGAATCCTAACTGCCCTCTACTCTACTTGCACTAGTTAGGAGTTACATACACACATTTCTATGAACAAGCACTCCCTTCAGTAAAAATGCTGGGGAGGACATTTGTAGGCCTTTTTGTTCATAGCCTTTTGAAAGTAATTCTAACCTTTCAGAGATGAATCACTCTATCCATTTTGCCTACTCAGGTTTATATGGGTTCATCCTGTATTTTCACCAGTAATTAATGAGATTATTTTTATCTTTAATTTTCTTTAATAGTAAAGCACCTTAAAACCTGTGTATAATTTACTCAAATAACACGGATAGCATTTTCTAGACTCCCTCTCTGGAGGCTTTGAATTGCTAGTAGGGAATGTACCTCCCATAGACTTCCAGTAGATGGCAGGTACAGTACTTCAAACTTCCCATAACATGAAAAAACCCAACAGCTCAATACATAAATATAGATTGTTACTGTGTTGAAATCTCAAGAGCAATAAAATAAGGGAGTAAAACTTTTGTTTATGGATCTAGTATCACATTACCATGTAAGTACCTCTTTATTTTTGTCTTCTACTAAAATACAAATGCAACAAATGAAAATATGTCTTTATCAGGGAATGCCTGCGATTCCAGATTGCAAATTAAGCATTTAAATGTTGAATAATATAATCACCATGTTATAGATGTTAATTAAAGTGCTTAGTGAACAAAGATAAATTTAGCAATTTTTACACATAAATTTTGGAGGATGAGTAACTATTGTTTTATAGCAATTATAGTTTAATAGGCTTCCATTTATATTTTATTTATTCAATTTTTAGATTCATAAGTGGCAGAAGTATAAATACATATAGATAAATACATTTGTACATATATATATATACACACAAAGATTTCTCAATCCATTCCTTTGTTTTTTTAATAATTAATTCTATAGTGTTTCCTTTAACTTACTGTATAAATGAATTTCTATAATGAATTTGGAAAGAAATTCGTCTGTGTGTGTCCTATGGGAAGAAACCAAGGAAATCTTAAGCTAGCCCCTTGTGGATGAGAAATGACACTCTGTCAGATCATACATCACCTGACTAGTAAGATAGATACTTGTTTTAAGATGGGTGACTGTGAAAGCTGCAAAACATTCCATTACACATTCATATACACTTTTTTTAAAATTAAAGTTTATTAAAGTTACGATTGTTAGTAAAGTTACATAGGTTTCAAGTGTACATACAATTCTCTAATACATCATCTATATATCACATTGTGTGTCCACCAACTAGAGTCAGTTCTTCTTCCATCACCATATATTTGATCCTTTTTACCCTCATCTACCACCTTCGTTCCCCCTTACTTTCTAATGGTGCTGGGAGAATTGGAAAGCCACATGCAAAAGAATGAAACTAGACTGCTATCTGTCACCATGTATGAAAATTAACTCAAAATGGTTCAAAGACCTAAACATTAGACCTGAAACAATAAACTGCATAGAAGAAAACATAGGTGCTAAACTCAAAGACCTTGATTCAAAGAGGATTTTATTAATTTGACTTCAAAGGCAAGGAAAGTAAAAGCTGAAATAAATGAATGGGACTTTATCAAACTAAAAAGCTTCTGCACAGCAAAAGAAACCATCAACAAAATAAAGAGGCAGCCAACAGAATGGGAGAAGATTTTTGCAAATAAGGCCTCTGATAAAGGGCTAATATCCAAAATCTATAAGGAACTTATACAACTCAACAACAACCAAAAAAACAATTCATATACACACTTTTATTAAAAATGTGTCCAGGTGTAACACATCTAAGGACTTTCGGACATATTTTTTATTAACTCAGTAAAATACTTTCAAAAGATTTAAAAATAATTCTAACTTCAATGTATATTTTGAATTATTTTTAAAGTTATCATTTTTGTGTTATACAAAAGATGTTCAATGTGACTTGTGTGAATGAAATTCAGCCCAAATTATTGCTATGTGACTTCAGGCTATTTACTTGGTTTTCCCAACTTTAATACTATACATTATACTTGTTTTGCTTATTTTCTGTCCTATCCCTTAGATTGTAAGCTGAATTTTTAAATTTTATTTTATGGTTTTATTCATTTCTGAATCCACAGCATTTAGGACAATGCCTGGTGCTTCATGGATGCGTAGTACATGAGTGCTAACTATGTGAATGAATGGATTTTCTTTCTACAGTTAAGTTGCATGATAAAAGTAAATAATAAACAGTAGTCATGTAATAAATTTTGGGTTGGTTCAGTTCCCCTTTTCTCTCCCTTCTATCTACTCTAGCATACTAGAAACCTTGGAGTCATCTTTAACTATTTTATTTTCCTTTATCACATGGGATTAGATCATCATTTTCAAAATCTTGGCTCCTCAAAGTGTTTTCCATAGACTAGCAACATAGGTGTTACCTAGGAGATTGTTAGAAAGTCGGGATCCTGGGCCTCAGCCAGAACTACTGAAGAAGAATTTGTGTTTTAAGACAATTCTCAGACAATTCATGCACAAAATAAAGTTTGAGAAGCACTGATTTAAGTCACTGTGTTTCTCCTTCCATGTATCCTAGATTTTTCACCTCTCTCTAATCACCGTAAGAGAGAAAATACCTTCCAGGTTAGTCCACTTGCCTTTAAACTACACAGCATACCACAAACAGATTCAACTTTTTAAACAAAGATTTGGTCACATTATGCCTCTGCTTAAGGACCTACAACTCCTCCTTTTACCTAGTTTCAGGAAGCCCCAATAATTCTTCATTCTAGAATTTAAGAATTCTAGAATTCTGACTGCACCCTCCCAACCCCGAATTCCTTCACCACTCAGATCCTTTTCCTTTCTGCCTGGCCTGTTAATTTGCACACATCTGCTTCACTCTTCTCTCTTCCTCTCTGCATTTAGCTGTCTCTGCTTCTCTGGTCCGCATGGAAGGAAGATCACACTCACAGTAGGCTCTGGCTTTGAGCCTATATATTTCAGGATTCCAAGAAATGGAGTCAGGCTCCTCTCACCCTGATCTCAAATTCCTGATTTGTTCCGCCTAGACCTATCCGGTCAACCAGTGACGGAAAAGGAGATCACTGTTGCCCGGGCTTCAATGTTTGGTAATAAACAGTTAATAGTGGGGAGAGGGGAGTCATAACTTAGGAAATTATTTCCAAGTGTATAAAATAGTATCTTAGCCCATGTCTATTTAGGTAAAAAGAGAATGAAGCTTTTTCACCCCCAGCAAATATAGACAGTATTATTAATTCAACAGTCTAACTTTCTCTTTTTTCAAAATCTTCAATTGTAGCTTTTCGTTAGTCATCCGATCAATAAGATAGATGTTTCACTCTGCTTCATCATGGCCACAGCAAAAGAGATTTCCAGGAGTTGTCTTGCAACCCTGTTTTTATTTAGGAAAGGCTGCTCTCTAGGAATGAAAGTCCTTTCAGCTCCAGTTAAGAATCTATCATACAATTGCAATAACCCTAAATACACACTTCTACTCCTGGAAGAAATAGTTTGGTTTGTGAAAAATGCTGCAGGGGGATTTTTATGATGATTAGAACTTTGAAATAAGTGAGTTCTGTTCTTTCTGACCCTTACACATACACAGACAGAGGTCATTGAATCTATGTGAAAAAAACCAAAACGAAACAAAAGAAGAATAGCAGCAAATCTTAAAATGCGTTGTTCCCCAGTAATTAAAAAATATAATTATGATTTGAAACTATGATCAAAAGAAATAATATTTTGGGATGATGAAAATGTACTAAAATTGAATGGTTACAAGAACTCTGTAAATATACCAAACAAAAAGAAACAAACAAACAAAAAACCTGACATGTATTCTTTAAATTGGTGAACTTTATGGTATGAAATTGTACCTCAATAAAACTATTTTAAAAAGAAATTAATAGGATTAAAAACCAGATTTAAGGAAATCTAAAAAGCACAAGATCCAATGTTGTTTGGATCAATATTTGGACATTAAAATGCCACTTAGTATGTGCAACTCATCATTTTGATAATGTTATGGAATTATAAGCAAAATTGTTGAGTTGTTTTTAGTTTATTGAATATTTGAGTAGGTGAATTATTAAGTAAAGGCTAGTGATATAAGAAAATTATTGCTATGCCATTGTAATGGATGGTATAATTGAAACAATTCATTTGTAGCAAATGACAAGTAGTTCTCATTAAACTAAAATGTGAATGCAGCCAACACCAAGGTTGAGGAGCAGTAGGCTCTTACCATTTGGATATTCACTTGAAGGTTGACTATCAGGGAACATCGAGTTAATTATAAAAACAAGCTCTCAAAGAAGAATCATATATAGGGTGTTTTGTGTGTGTATGAATCATCTGGAATGACTAGTGACCTTGAATTTGGTTGACTGATTATTCAATTCTTCATTTCACTTTTCTCACACAGTCTCAGTTTGGTTTCTGCAATCAGTGCTCATAGACTAAGCATAAAAACACCTTAACATTGTCACTTGCTTAATGCTTCAGTGAAGCTCTTGCAAAACTGTTACACTGGGTGTCTCTCTGCATCATTAAACAAATCATACAACCTCTAATTCCAGTTATCAGTTAGGCAAATGAAAAATCTTGCAAACAAATGTAAAATTTTAAAAATGTCACTCACTGTCCTGCAAAATGCCTTCTAGGCATTGTCTGCCGCCATACAGTTGTGTCTTGTTCTTATGCCATGCTCTTCAACTCTGTAAAACTGATATTCTGTTTTCTCATTGTTCATTAGAGATAATCCTGGGTTTAATCATTTCCTGTGCCTTCTGATAGCATAGCCCTTAATTGTTACTCACTGCTGCTTTCTCAACAGTTTCCTCTACATTTTTCTTCCTTCTTCCATCATTTGTAAAGCAAGCCAAATTTACTTATATGCCACAGCCTACATTTCTTATATGTCTACTTACCAGTAATTTCTATGGCTCGTACTATCTGTCTTTGTGTGTTCCTTCAATGGCCGACTCTCTATTCTCACTGACTACCGGAGCAAAATTCATTCTGCGATCAGGAGAAAATGTGATGCCTGTAAAAATGTATTCAAGTACTGTATATATTGAGGTTTTTATTGTAGTTTTATTTATTTATTTACTTATTTTACGTAATCACCATTATGTGAATAATAGCGTATAAAAAAAATTTTTTTTTAAAGATTTTTTTGGGGAATTGGGGGAGGAGAACTGCGTTGGGGAATCGGGGAAGGGGAACAGACAGGTAGACAAATTGCTGGTTTTTTTTTTTTTTACATAATCACCATTATGTGAATAATATCCTCTAAAACTCTTATAAATGAAACTATGATAGCTTTATTTTCATTTTCAATTTTACCTCAGAGCCTGTGGCTCACGAGCCGCAGTTTGCTGACCCCTGGCGGTTCTTCCGTCTCAAAAGTATGCCGCCCCCTGGTCTGGTTGAATCTGCGTCTGTGTACCGTCTTGGTGACGCCTTGGGTCCCCGCCCTCTGTACAGCTGGAGCTACATCATCCCAGACCCTCTTGACCGCTGGGCTGCTCCTCCCACCCCACAGGCTGTGGAAGCCTTTTTGCAGTGGTGGATGGCCCACAGCAGCCCGGGAAATATTTGCTGGTGGGCAGTAACCCAAGATCTGCACTGCAGTGTCTCTTGGGCGGCTATTGGGAATCTGTGGGCCTGAGGTGGGCGGTGGCTGGCCATGGCGTTCTTGGAGTGTTTTGCAGGGTGGTCATGGGCCCAGCACCAGTTAGCAAACCGAGACTACATTGACTTTGTAGAAACCACCAACCACATCACTTAGACCCCTGGAATCCCACTCCGCCTACCTAGAGCTGCATGACCAGGGGTACACGAGGCCCCTGGGTGGCCAGCCCTGGATCACAAGCCATGGAGGCCTTTTGCAGCAGCAGATGGCTTTTGGTGGTAGACAGTGATTTTGGTGGTAGACAGTGACCCAAAACCTGTGACACAGCCTCTCTTGGGCAGCTCTCAGGGCTTTGCGAGCCAGAGGCAAACAGTAGCTGATTGCAGTGTTCGAAGGGCATTTCGTGAAGATGTCACACTCCAGGCACTGCCCCAAGATGAGCAGTTGGCTGCCTGTGGTGTTCTTGGGGCTTTGTGCTTAGTAGTCATAGGCCAGGCAGTAGCGTAAGAACTGACTCTGCATTAACTTTGTAAAATCCACAGGCCATGTCTCGTGACTCCCTGGGACTCCGCACCACCCAGCTAGAGCTGCATAGCTAAGGGTCTCAACATCAGGCCAGGTAACTCAGCTGATGCACCTAAGGAGGCTTTTTCAATGGCTGAGCCTAATGGGCAGCTGGCAGGTGACAGTAGGCTTAAGGGACCTAGGCATTTTGCTAAGCTTCCTCAGGCCACTATTGGTGGCAGCAGGCCTCTGTTCATGGCGAGGCCACCCCCACATGCCTCCAGGTCCAGCACAAGCAGCAGCCAACCACATACAGCTTGCGGCTCCTACTAGGTGGCTGCGGGCTGATAACAGACAAGGCTCTATAGTTTTATTTTTAATTGTTCAAAACAAGAACAAAAACAAAGACCCCTGTAAAGCAGATAAATAAATTGTGTTATATTCGTATAATAGAATATTATACAGTAATGAAAAGAGTATATGACTTTCACACACAAAATCATTAAATTGAAAGACATATTATATTAAATGAAAGAATGATTACATTTATATGAAGTTTTATAAGAGGCAACACTAGTCTATGAATAGAATAGTAAAATACGCGTATTCTTTTTCCATAGGGTGAGAATGGTGAACAGACATGATGGAAGTTTCTGGGTTGCTGTTGATATTCTATGTCTTAATCTGGGTGGTGATTTCATAGGTATATTCACTTTGTAAAATTCATTGAGCTATACTCTTTACTTAATATTTGTCACTTTGTGCTATATATTTTTTTCAGTTTTCCTTTTTTACTTATTTCATACAAACAGTAATGTTGTTTTACATCCGTCAAGGTGAGTCACAGAGCTGTGGTTTCAGATAGGTTTTTAGTATTGAATTTCTTTTCTTTTTACCTTTTACCCCCTTCACTCATTTCTCCTATCCCCCAACCCCTGCCTCTGGCAACCACCAGTCTGTTTTCTGTATCTATTAGCTTGATTTGTTTATTCATTATTTATTTTAGATTCATATAAGAAAGATCATAAGGTATTTGTCTATGTGTCTAGGACAGTGCTTAAGGTTCAAAAGTAATTGCATAATTCCTCTCCTCAAGAAGCCCACAGCTTAATTGGAGGAGACAGATATAGTTAGATAATATGAAAATATGTGCAAGCCATATGGGAACTCAAAAACAGAGAAATAGCCTTGCTTATCCTCAAGTAGGGATGAGAGTAAAGGTCAGGAGAGATACTTGGAAGGTTCTAATGCCTGAGTTGAGCCTTTCCCCATAACATTTTATTATGAAAATTTTCAAAAGATAGTAAAAATTTTAGCAAAGTTAAAAGAAATAGTCTACCATTATAATTTCACTATATTTTATCACATTTATCCATCTATATATCTGTTTGTCAATTCATGTTCTTTTTGATGAGTCTCAAAGTAAATTTCATCAGTATATTTTTCCTAAATGTTTAAGCATGCATAGCATTAGCTAGATCTCAATATTTGTGTCCAGCGTTTTTCTTTTAATGTAAAATATATATACAATAAAAACACAAACTGAAACATTTTATGAGTTTTGGTAAATGCTGAGTTTTGACAATTATGTAACAAAACCCCTATGAAGATATAAACATTACCATGACTTCAGAAAGATGCCTTGTGTCACTTCCATCTATCCATCACCTGTATTTACCAACCCCAGAGGCAGCCACTATTAATGATTATCTCCACCAAAGATTACTTTTGCCTATTTTAGAAGTTTGTACAAATGAAACCATACAATATGTTCTCTTTTGTGAAGGATAAATTGGATCTTAAAAGATCAAAAAGGGCAAGTGAGGGAACTGTGAGGAAGGACAGGGAAAGTTTAATCACATTATGCTACTCATCACAGCCAATTTAGGACCCTTTGGTTGATTTCACGGACTCTAGATTCTGCTTTCCTGTAAAATCTTGACTTTGACCCCTACCCAGATATGAAGAATCAGTCAGAATCTTTTGACTTGTGATTTTTAATTTTTCCCTCACCTGACTCACACCAACCTGTGGCAACTAGAGTTTTGATGTGACAATCTAGAATCATATTGTTTTAGTGTAACTCTTTTAAAATGCCAGTTAATGTAGGTATTGATACTGTATTCCAGACTGGGAGTCTCAAATTCATCTTGGTTCAGCAACCTACCAGTAACACTACTCTCATCATGGCTCCTGGCTCTCAATTCCGTGATTTTCTACATCCTCCTATGCCTCTAGGTATGAAAGCATGACCAAATACTTCTTGCTTTTAAGCACTGCTGGTAAAAAAAAAAAAAAAGTATAAAGTCCCAAACAATGGAAAACTTACCACATGAGAAAATTCCTTAACTAGCTAACAGAGCTTAGCATTCATTGCTATCCAAAGCAACTAATCAGACATTTTATCCTTTGAACAAGCAAGTGATAAAGAGAGTCAAAGGAGCCGGCCGAGTGGCTCAGTTGGTTAAGAGCTTGCTCAAGAGTGTGAGCTCTGAGCAACAGGGTAACCGGTTCAATTCCCAGCCCGAGCTGAGCTGCCAACAGGTGGCAGGATGACTCAGCTAAAAAAAAAAAAAGAGAGAGAGTCAAAATACTACTTCCAAGAACTATATCAGAATTAAAGTGACTATCTCCCTCAAATTTGGAATAAATGGTTACTTTACTGTAGTACAAATATATAACAATGTTCTAAGTAATAGTAAAACAAGTTTTAACTCAATTGTATGAATTTTAAAGGTAAATTTGGGGGCACAAAAATCACATAGATGCAGTTTTTTAGGCATGTAAGCAACCTCTTATTTGTCCCCATTATCATTGTTTGAAAATGTATTGTCTGTCCTTAGGGAAAATTTTACTAATGATCATAATATTTAACAGCCTTCGAAAGTATGAGCATGATAGCCAGGTAATTTGGGAGAATTCTCCTTTTTATTCAGGGAACTATTCTAGGCCTCTGATGTGAGGGCAAGATTCCCTTCACCCTCTGATGGCCCATCTTTTACAATACAGCCCAGCAGCCAAGGTTGTCTAGACAGACCTACTCTATCCCTGTGAAGAGGGACATGCCCATGTCTGCAGGAATCGCTGTAAGAATAACAATCATCAAAGAAATCCAGCTGTATTTCTGCTGTCACTAGCTGTGTGACATTGGATGACCCAATATATTTTTTTGGGCCTGTGGCTTCTTGCTTTTAAAATGGAGAACAATGTGGTTCTACCATAAATAAAAATTTCACTTAGAAAAGGTACATAAAAACAAAAGTTTTTTTTTTTTTAAATTTTATTGGGAAATTGGGAGAATGGGAACAGAGCTGGGGAATTGGGGGAAGGGGAATAGACAAGTTGTCTGTCATTTTGTTCTTCAGTCTAGTTGTGGAGGACGTTGCTTCACTGGCCCATTGGCACCATCATTGCGCTCTTCCCAGGCGAAGCAGATCAGTCACCAGCTTCTGGATGGCCGCTCACTGCGACTGCTGGCTTCTCACGCTGGCTGCTGTTTACACATGGTAGCCCATGGCAACCCACTGCAGCAGGGGCTACAGCCTACACCATTGCTGGTGACTCAGGGCAGTCCAGCTCCAGGTTGAGCTGTTGTTCAGCATCTTAGCTGCAGAGGGCAGTGTCACTGGCCCTCATATGTAGGATCCGAACCGGGGCCTTCCGGCATCCCAAGCCAGTTCTTAACCATCGCGCCACTCGGCCGGCCCACAAAAGTTATTTTCAAATGTACTTTTACCATCCTTGTTTCGTATAGGTTCTCTGGACACACAAGTTCACATCATTTTGTGCTCCTGGGTCTGTTGAAGATTTAATGTGTACTGATCACAAGGGAATTTTCCAGAGTCTTTGTGATTGTAAGGGTTAGAGTTTCCTTTAATAAGTTTTTAAATTTTAATTCAATTATCTATTAACTTGATTCTGCATTATGTGCTTCCTATAGTTTCTACAGAATTTAGTTTGTATAGACTAGGTGACTAAGAAATAAGAAAGAAATGAATGACTGAATACAAAACATTATATCCTAATTGTCAAGAAATGGGCACTGCAGGTGAAAGCACTTGTGCCCCACAGTCATGCTCTCTGTGCACTCGCACCCCACACTTCTGTTCTCTATGACCAGGCTCTACCTGCCCATACAGCACTCCTTCCTCAAGGAAAAGCATTTGTATCAGTGTAGTTTCTCATTTATCTATAGCAAAAGTTATAACAAATTGAACTGTTATTTTAATTGGATTGTTACCAACAAATGGATTATTATTATTATTAAATATTATTTATTAAATATAATTACATGTGAATTATGTCTTAGTGAAAGTACTTATAGATTTACACTGGAAACTCAGCAACCACTCTGATGATATAAATGTAGATGATATTAACCACAAAATGAAACATTAGAATTATCTAGATTAAGCCATCAGACAGTGGTTACACTAGTACATTTAGTGTATATTTGTCAGAAAAGAAGCTCCTCTTTTAGAAGTGTGGTTTACAAAAGTATTGTTAGACTGATAAGACTTTTCTTGAATTCACATTACTTTTGTAAGTTAATATTGAACAATCAAGACCAACCCTACAGAAACAAGCCTAATCATTTCATTTATTTGCTATGATAAATGTCAGAAAATTGCTATAAGCATACAAATTGCCCATTTCTGGATTCAACATTTATATTGAAAACATGCATGAAAAATTGAAAAAATAATAAAGATATGAATTAAAGCCCATTAGATATGCTGCTTTGGTACAATGCATAACCTAAGCACGTGTGTGCTGCAGGTCTGCTCCTGACACATGACTTTAATATCTTAGCGATTTTCACATGTAATCCCCTTTGTTGAAATGCCATGGCAACCTTTATAATTCTGACAAACTTCTATTCACTTTTTGGCAGACAAGTCAAATTGGACCTATCTAGTGGGATATTCTGGAACATTCTCCTCCTGGTTGATTAAGTATTCTCTGTGCTCCCACAACACATGGTTCATTTTGTATTGCAAAACACTCATCAGGTTGTTTTATGAAACAATCAGTAGTGTGCTAGTAAACAAGCTCCCTGGAGGGTGTGGGGGAGCCCTGATTGTAGCATTTGTCAATTTCCTTGGTATGAATAGTCCCACCATGGCCAATTTGAAGCTATCAATGATTTAACATCTGGCTGACAAAAATTCCCAAATGTTTAACAATTGGCTCTCATGAGCAAGTGTCAGCTAGCTCCAGCACACCAATGGATGTCATTGTTTAATTCATCAATCTCCTCTACTGGATTGTGAATTTAACAAAACCAGGAATCCTGTTTCTTGTATCTCTGTATCCCTACAAGCTAACACAGTGCTTGGTACAACATAGGCGCTTAATAAATATTTTGACGTATTAGCTTATAATTGTTTTCCATCTGAAGTTCCCATTTTCTATTCCATATTTCAAGCTTTGCTTTTGAATTCATTGATTCACAGAATATACTATAGGGTAGAAAAAAGAAATAAATGCATATGTCTGGTTTTTGTAAACAAAAAGTCTGAGCCCCAAAGAAGGGAAAGGATTTAGAGTATAAAGTGTTAAGACATTCTATCTGGTTGAATTTCATAAACATTTTTGTGAGTTCCAATTATTGAGTACAGTTCTTAATTGTTTTGTCCAAATCTCTATATCTTCAACATTATTTTTCCACTTGATCTATCAGTTATTGGTAGAGGTGTCTTAGTCTTCATCATAGGGAATGGGTTTGTCAATTTCTCCTGAATGTTTTATCATTAAATAAAAAACCTTTTCAACTGTATAATATACATACAAAAAAGTGCACTTATTGCTCATACCAAGTCATAGTGTTTAGCCTGATGAATTACGACACAGTGAATATACCCACCTTAAGAAACCCAGAAGTCTGCCTTATGTCACTCAATCGCTAATCCCATCCTCTTTCCCAAAGGTAACAGCTATTCAAACTTCTAACTTGTGATAAGTTATTCACCCCATCTTTGAGATTTATACAAATGATATCATACAACATGTACTGTTTTATATACCTGATTTGTTGTGAGATGCATTAATGTTGTTCCATGTGGCTTTATTTTCTTAATTTTCATTATTGTAAATTTCCTTATATGAATGTACCATAATTTATTCATTCTACTGTTGATGAGCATTTAGGTTGTTTTCAGTGTGAGACAATTAAGAAAACTGCTTATCAATTTCCAGTCAAGGTGTCAGACTAGGAAAGCACTGTACTTGGATTCTCTCTTGACCACCTCAGAATTACAACTAAACTACAGAACAACCATCATTGAGAATTGCCTGAGGTCTAGCTGAATGGAAGTTCCATAACTAATGATATACAGAAGAAGACACATCAAGACTGGTTGGAGGTATAGAGACATTAAATGGCTGGTCCCACATCTGCATGTAATGGTTGAAATCAGGAGGGATGTCTCAGCTTCAGAGGTTACCCTGAGGAGCAAGAGATCCCAGCCACACACTAGGCTTCCAGGGCTAGGAAGAGAAGTCCCCACAGCTTCTGGCTGTGAGCACCAGCAAAGATTGTGGCTGAGTAAGATAGAGGTTGGCTGGAGCCCTAATCACTCCCCTTAAAGGGCCAAAGCTTAGGCCTACTTGAAGATGAAATAACTTGCTATGAGCTCCAGGTCTGGGGCAGCAACTTGAAAGGCACCAGGGACATATGGGGAGAAACTGAATTGTGTGGCTCCAGGCAAGGGCTGGGGGGCCAGCTTCTTCCCAGACAGAGGTGTTGGCAGAAGCCATTGTTCCTTTCTTGAGCTCTTCCCCCTACAGCATGAAGACTTAAGTAGGTGTCCTATCTGAGTCTCCATCAACCTGGCTAACACTGGTTGCCCCACCCCGGTAATTCCTGACCCCAAGACCTCCTCCAATCAAATGGCCTGTCTTGGCTCATGCCGTGGACTTTACTAAAATCTCTCAAAGTTTCACAGACCTCAAACAAGCAGCATTTGGCCTCAGCAAGCCCCATAACTCTTGCTGAGAAACCCTCAGCCTGGTATTAATGGTACCTGGCCTTGGTTAGAGGCTTGGCCTCTTCCAAGCACCTCCAAGCCCAGTGTATGTAGTTGCCATTTATGGATTGCTTTGTGGCTCATTCCAGGTGGCTCCAGGCAGGTCACAGGCTGGGCTTAACTTGGTGTTTGGTGGAGCCCCTCCCAGAAGGCCTTGAGGCTGTCATGCCCAGTGGCCAGATTCAGACTGAGTCAGTGTGCCACGTAGCTGCCTCTGTGGACAACAAACCAAAAGGGTAGACTGGGCAGGCACCAGAGCCCTGCTAAAGCAAATCCTGCTCCATAGGCTCAGCACTTGCACAATAGCTCCCCCACTGTAGTAATGACCAGTCCTCACAACCAATCAGGCCAAGGGTTAATCCCGCCTATTAACTTGCAAGCAGCAACAAAAGCTAAACTACAACAGGAGAGCACACACAGCACACACAAGGGACACACCTGAAGCACCCAACTCAGGTGATCAGGGAGACTGCACCACTGGGCCCCATAGGACACCTACTACATAAGGCCACTCTACTATGACTGAGAGGTACAGGAGGTCTACCTAATACATAGAAACACATACAGAAGGCAGCAAAAATGGGGAGAAAAAGACACATGTCCCAAATAAAAGAACAAAACAAAGCTCCAGAGAGAGAACTAAACTAAATGGAGACAAGCAACCTGCGAGACACAGAGTTGCAATCTGCCAGATGTAGAGTTCCAAACATTGGTTATAAGGATGCTCAGTGATCTCAGGAGAACTTCAACTAAGAGATAGAAAATGTAAAGATGGAGATCGAAAACATAAAAAGTCAGAAATGAAGATACAATAACCGAAATAAAGAATGTGTTATAAAGAATCAACAATAGATTAGATGAAGCAGAGTTTCAAATCAGTGATTTAGAAAATAAAGTAGAAGAAAACACCCAATCAGAACATCCAAAAAGAAAAAAAATCCAAAAAAATGAGGAGAGGTTAAGAGGCCTCGAGGAAGACACCAAGCATACTAATATTTGTATCATAGGGGTATCAGAAGGAGAAGAGACAGAGCAAGGAATTGAAAGCCTATTTGAAGAAATAATGACAGAAGTCTTCCCTAACCTGGCAAGGAAATAGATATACAAGACTAGGAAGTGCAGACAGCCCCAGACAAGACGAACCCAAAGAGACCCACACCAAGACACACCATAATTAAAATGCCAAAGGTTAAAGACAAAGAGAGAATCTTAAAAGCAGCAAAAGTAGTTAGTTACCTACAAGGAAGCTCTCATAAGACTATCAGTTGATTTCTCAACAGAAACTTTGTAGGCCAGAAGGGATTGGCATGAAATATTCAAAGTGATGAAAAGCAAGGACCTACAACCAAGATTACTCTACCCAGCAAAGCTATCATTTAAAATAGAAGGACAGATAAAGATCTTCCCAAACAAAAAAAAGCTAGAGTTCTTTCCCACCAAACCAACATTACAAGAGATATTAGAAAGACTGCTTTAAGATGAAAAAAAAGAAAAGATAAAAAATATGAATAATAAAATGGCAATAACTACGTATCTGTCAACAATTAATTTAAATCTAAATGAGTTAAACACTGCTATTAAAAGACATAGGGTGGCTGAATGGATAAGAAAACAAGACTCTAACATATGCTGCCTGTAAGAGACTCACTTCAGATGAAAGACACACAAACTGAAAGTAAATGGATGAAAAAAGATATTTCATTTACATGGAAACAAGCAGACGAAAAGCTGAAGTTGCAATACTTATACCAGACAAAATAGACTTTAAAACAAAGGCTATAACAAGAGACAAAGAAAGACTCAGTAATCCCGCTTCTGGATATTTAGCTGAAAAAAACCAAAACACTACTTTGATGGGACGTGTGCATCCATATGTTCATGGCAACATGTTTTACAATGGTCAAGATGTGGAGGTAGCCTGGGTGTCCATCAGCTGATGAATGAATAAAGAGGAGGAGGTACATATATCCAATGGAATATTACTCAGCCATAAAACAGAATAATGTATTGCCATCTGCAACAACGTGGATGGACCTAGAGGGCGTTATGCTGAGTGGAGCAATCAGACAGAGGAAGGCAAATGCCATATGATTTCACTTATTTGTGGAACCTAAAGAACAAAACAAATGAACATACCAAACAGAAAAAAAACTCATAGATACAAAGAACATTTTGAAGCTTGCCAGGTAGGATGGGGGTTAGGATGTTGAGTAAAAGAAGGGAAGGGATTAAGAAGTACAAATTGGTAGTTACTTACTAGCTATGGGGTGTCAAGTAAAGCATGGGGAATATAGTCAACAATATGGTAATAACTATCCTTTGTTGTCACATCCCCTCTCTGGCACATAACACAGCCCTGTAGAGGATTGATGATATTGATGCTAGGATTTGCAAACACAGCCCAGTATGACAGAGCTTAGAGAGAGAAGTTTTATTTCTTGGACTTCTCAGTTTGTGGTTTGAGGTGCATTAACTATTACATTCTACTCTTCCATACCTAAAAAAGACTAATATGTGTTTTTGTATTTCCTAAAATGTGTTTTTAAAGTGCAAATAGGGGTTCCTTGATTAAACAGTACTGTGGAATGTTGTCCAAGCTGTTTCTTTTGTTGTTCATGAAGCAAGGAGTTGTTAGGTGATGAGTGGTGGAATTGGTGTGGGGTCCACAGCTAAAAGCCCACAGTTCAGAGAAAGCTGGCTGCTGAGGCCAGCCGCCTTTCCAAAGGCATACTGAGAGGTGGCATTCAGAAGAACCAGGTGACATCTCCTTCTCTAAGTGACCAGTTTCCATGGAAGATTGAAACTCAAGAGTTGGCTGCCGTATGTAGCTTGAGCCTTGCAGCGGCTGGCACCACATAGCACAGAGAATCTTGTGCTTCAGGGGAATATAATACGATGTTGCAGCTACCAGTCAGCACAAACTTATGGCTGGCTCACACAGGCCACCAAAGCCAGAGGCTGCTGGGAGTGAGTCTCTCAGCAAAGGGGCCTATGGGGGCCGCCACCTGTTTTACATCAAGATGATGCGAGTAAACTAGACAGAAGTTATAGCATCTTGCTGAGATAATCTATTAAGCAGGTATTGGTATTTTCCTTCTATTTTCTGCCCCATCTGCAGAGGAACAAACATTGTTATGAGGAGGGAAACTACAACAGTGGTGTGAAAGACAGACTATGTCTTTTAAAAAATTATTTTATGGCTAAAGGCATTTGGGAGACATCGTATTAAACAAACAAAATAAGTTTCTTTAATGCACTGCTTCTTGGAGCATTTAATAACATGGAATTCTGAGGAAGGGAATTTATACACTGTGTACGCAAACTCATTTAGCCACCTAATCCTTTTTTGTTTCACAGCATGGTGTACAGATCTAGTGTGTTGCTGAATACCTTCTGAGAAATGTTAGACTATTTGTCTGTACTAAGTCAGCAGCAAGGGTGTGGGGGTTCCTGGAACACACGGGGGACATCCAAGTTCATTGTAACCCAGTGGTTGAATAGCACCCATATTTCTTTAAAAAATAATTAGGCAAGTATTTTTCTCTTCACAGCAGAAATGGTAGTTCATATCAAAGGTTGCAAGCTCTTTCATCTGTGTATAGGCTACAAATGTTTTCAGTCTTAAGCAGGTTATCAAGTGTTTAAGTGACCCTGTTTTCCAGAACAAAACATTCTGGGGAAAATATTTCTTTCTGAGCCTTAGGCTTCTGTAGAATGAGATAAAACAGGTTTTATTAAAAAAGAAAAAAGGTAACTTTCATTGTAAGAAGTAAACTTGTTATTCAAAAACCATAAGTATATTTGTCATCAAAAAATGTCCATCAAATTATATTCAGAACTTCAATCTTATAAATGTATTCACATTTCCATTTATTTCCCAATGTCTTTTCTACCCTCTCTGAAATGCATTCAGTTTTGTTTTGTTTTGTTTGTTAAGATTTTATTGGGGAATTGGGGGAGGGAACAGCATTGGGGAATCGGGGAAGGGGAACAGAGAAGTTGCTGTCCTTTTGTTCTTCAGTCTAGTTGTGGAGGAAGTTGCTTCACTGGCCCATGTTGGTATTGTGATCATTGAGCTCTTCCCAGCTTAGGCAGATCAGTTGCCGGCCTCTGGACGGCCGCTCACAGTGGCTCATGGCAGCTCACGCTGGCTGCTGGCCACACACAGTAGCTTATGGCAGCCCACTGCAGCTTACGCCATCGCCTGCGACCCATGGCAGCCCAGCTCCAGGTTGAGCTGTTGTTCAGCATCTTAGCTGTACAGAGTGCAGGCCCATGTGGGATCCGAACTGGGCCCTGCTGCTCAGAGCTGGCATCCCAAGCCAACTCCTAACCAGTGCGCCACTCGGTCGTCCCTGCATTCAGTTTTAAAGATTAATTTTTCTTCCCGTAGTCAGTCATTCCCTAACACTCTCACACACTCACCCTTTTAAATCTATCATTCTCTAAAAATACATATGAGGTCATTTCTTACTATCAAATACTTTTCTGTTAAGAATCAGTTGTGGTCAGTTGTGTTCTAGCCTGGACAAACATGGAATTAAAAGTGACGATTTACTAATGATTGAATTCCTGAAAGGGGAGAGGTCATCAGTGTAAAAGCCCTCCTTTATTTTGCCTTTGTTTAACCTTCTTAAACTGGAGTTAAGACATCTGAAGTATAACTTTGTTGAAAAAACTTGAAATTGAGCTACAACAGTTAATTTGTTCTCATTTCTTAAGCTTATGGGATCAAATGGAAGTGAAATTCTGTATGTAAAGCACAGTTTCCAATCACTTGCACTTTACTTCTTGTCCCCATCAGGATACACAAACGTCTTCTCAAGGAAAAAGAGTTATTGTTTGGGAGTACAAGCCTGATGGTGCCCAAAGTCCAATTCGTTTTTATCAGTGAGTGACATGTAGCTGTGAAAAATATCAGCATAATTTTATTAAGTCAGATTAGGAATCCTAACTGTTGCCAAGAATAATAAACAGACCATAACGTACATGTCACACACGTTCACCTCTGGTTTTCAGGTGAAAATAGGAGAGAATAAGATGGGAGAAGGTGCAACACAATGTATAATTATCAAGTGTCACATTTTATCTTGGGGCAGCTTTCAGCACCTCTCCTATTTTAGCTCCATATAGTCTCAGTTTGTAAATCATCTTAATAAACGGAGACATATTCAACACACAACAAAGGGCGGGATTTTGGTACAGGGACCGCCTCCTCACTGTTTCTTGATGGTACCAAAAAGGCCTGATCAAATGATGTGAATACAGATGGAAATGCATTACACATTTCGTTTATTAATTGTTATTTCTCGTGTTTTTTTTCTTGATTTGTCTTCTAATTTTTATAATTTGCTATAGCAACTACTCAAGTTATTTAATAGTACAAAAATAAAATACCACTGAAAGACAAAATACTAAAAAGATAATTAATATCCATATTGACTTCTTATCCCAGCAATGATGGATTTTTATTGACAATTTTAAAGAGCAGTAATGAAAGAAGCAAAATGTCATGTAACAAGCTGATGCATTGAACAAGCCCATATATGAAATTGTTGAGATTGCACCATTTTTGACATACAAAAATGGCAGTTTCATATGGTTTTCTCTAATAACAAAGCACACAGACCTTGTCTAAACTGGCTTGCTGCTGCCCTTCCCAAAGGTGAAGATTCCATTTAAATTAAGGAATTCCTGTAATTGCTGAATCTGTGCAATGCTGAATTAGGCAAACAACAGTAATAATGGTAGCTACTACTAACTGAGTGCCTACCATGTTCACGGCATCTTATATTATTCATCATATTTAATCCTTACAAATAAAACATTGACATATCCATTTTGCCAGTAAAGCTCAAGGAGGTTAAATATGTTACAAATTCACACAGCAAGGAGGTTATGGTGTCGGTGCTATTTGAACTTAGTTCTGCCTAACTCCAAAATGTGCACATCACATCCCCTCCCACTACTCAGATAAGTTCATTATTGTTTAATTCATTTTTTTCTGAAAGAGTCTGTTTCACTGTGTTTTCAAGGTGTCAACTCAGAGTTAAATATTTTCTCATTTGCTGCTGTACATGTTACTAGGAAAAATAAACAAGCTGTTGGAATGCATGAGTTCAAAATGAAGCTAATAATTGTAAAACTTAGCTAACCTAAGTAAAAAGTAATTTCCACTCTACTGCCTGGTTTCCTCTGATCCTGGTTAAACGCACTGGTGGTTCTTCAAATGGTAGGTAATAGAGACCAGCCTAAATAACCTTCTTTAGAAAAAACCCCAAAAAAAACCAAACCAAAAAAAAACTTTTTAGTACAGACTCTGATGAGCTTAATGGTTTCTAAACAAAAATTCTCTAGGTGTCAAATGTAGCCAGGTGAATGTACCTTTGAGGTTTGCCTTTTCTTTCTATCTAGTACTTAATGGAAGCAGCCAAGGGTGCGTCTGTGCCACTGCCTGGCCTAAGTGTGAGCTGTCAGAGAACGCACACAACACAATCCTTGTGAGGGTACCTAAGGAGGGAGATAGGAAGCGCCTCCATACACATTTCAACCAAATGTGCACACACTTTATTACTAACAAATTTATCTGGGAATCTTACTACAATATTATAGTACATAGTTTAAGGAAGCATATGTTCAAAATATGCACTATCACTCATTCATTCCTCTATGATATTCTGAGAGTTATGCACAACAATTGTGTTTCTAGTGAAATAACAGTAAAACAATTTAGTTTGAACTTTTTGCATCCCTGTCCTGCCTGTCTCATTTAAAGTCATCATTCCTGTATTTCATTAATTCTAAAGTGTATCTCTCCCCACTCATTTTAACATCTCTGATATCAAGCTATATCTCATAATTGATCATTTTCATTTCTGGTGCATTCATGAAAGTCTTAGTTATTCCTGTTGACATAGCTGGACAATGGCAATTCCTTGACCTTTCAGTCAAGAAAAATTTTGAGGATCACTTGAAGGCATGTAAATACTAAACATTGTCTAAAAGCCTTCCTTTGACACGTTCTTATAATATCAACAAAGTGCCCAAATCAAAGCTTACAACTTCAAAGAAAATCTCAGAAACAATAGTGGAGAACTTTTGTTGGCACAGAGGACAATATTGTATAGACAAATGGATTTTGACAATTCTGAGTAAAAAAAATGACTTGTAAGAGCTTAGATTCCAAATGTGAAATGTTTTAGGAATGCTTTAACCCATTTATTTTGCTTCTGTTTTCCTTTTCAGAAATATGAAATATAATTTTAAAAAATTTGTCTAAAGGAATCTAAAATAGCTCTTTCATTTGGTTCAAAAGAAAAACTCTAAGGGACAGGAATGCATAATGTCATAGTTTAATCAAATTTCTCTTCTTTCTTAGTGATAGATAAAATAATGGTGCATTTTACAAAGTTGACATAGATTGGTAATAATGTAAGCTTAAGAGGATCAGAGGCTTCCACAACATCTTCGCTCCTTTTACTCAATTAATTATAAGATCTTATCAATTTTGCTTCTAGAACATAGCTTTAATCTGACTATCCTTCCCCATTCCTCCTGCTTCTTCCCTAATTACGAATGACTCTTGTAATTTCTTTCAAGATTGTTACCATAGTCTCTTATAGATCTCTTTGTCTTGGGTCTCTTTCCAGACCAGCGCATCCTTCTCAACGACTGAGTGATTCCCATGAAATACAATGACATTCAGATCACTACTCAGGTTGAAAACCCTCAAAAGCTCCCCATCTCCAAAAGCATGGCTAAGAAATGTACTGTAAGCATGCCCACTCCCCATAGGCGCATGGCTAATCAATCGAGGTTCTTTTTCTCTTTAATGAAGGCAGGATTTGTGTCTACCTTGCCAACCACTAAATTCCAAATCTTTAGCATACCACTGGCACATAATATGGTCTAAATAAATTTTTGATGAATTTTGAGCTTAAGAATAGTAATCAAGGCCATTAAAAATTTATCCCTATGTTCTTTTCCAGTCTCATCTCTCGTTTCTCTCCATCAAGCACCCTTATACTCCAACCTGATCAGGCCACTTGACATTTCCTGAATAACCTTTCCAAAATTCATAATCTCTTCCTGTGCTCCCGCATACTGCTAGCTCAACATTATTACAATGAGTTAATTGTATATGTGTCTGTTTGCCCTCTAAAAAGTGAGCTCGTGAAGGAATTATACTGCAGTCATTTTTTATGCCCTGAATGCCTAGCATAGTTTCCACCAGAAAAATGTGCTGAAGCAAAATGTTTGTGGATGACTCTATTCATTTCCTAGGGCTGCACTAACAAATCATCACAAATGTGATGGCTTAAAACAGAAATGAACTCTTCCAAAGTTCTTGAGGCCGAAATTCTGAAATCAAGGTGTTGGCAGGGCTATGCTCCTTTCAAAGGGCCTAGGGGAAGGGCTTTCTCATCGGTTCCAGCTCCTGATGGCTCCAAAAGCTTCTTGGCCTCTGTCTTCATGTGGCTTTTTCCTCTCCTCTGTGTCTCTCCTCTGTATCTCGTATAAAGATGCTTGTCATTGGAGTTAGGGGTCACCTGGAAAATCTCAAGACTCTTAGCTTAATTACATCCGGAAAAACCCCTTTTCCAAATAAGGTTATATTCACAGGTTCTGGATGTGGACATACATTTTTGAGGGTCATCATTCAACCCAGGAAACACTTTCTAGCATGTACACTTTTCTAACAAATAATTCTAAGGGTGTCAAATTAATAAAATATAAAGGTAGATCTTAAAGAGACCATATCCAATAAAACTCACACATTTTAAATAATACTAATATGTACTTATGTTGCTTAAACCTCAGGGCTAATGTTGCCATTTTGCATCACTGCAGTTTTACTGATGTTATATTGATGGCCATTCTATGGTATATCACTGATATGAAAATAAATTATTCTATTACAGACTATGAAATACTTCATTTTTCCACATTCAAAGTAAGCATGCATTTTATTTATATACTTTCCAAAAACAAGTCAATTCTCCTAAGAACCACATATATATCTAGGAGTGGTATCAGCTTCCAGCTATTGCTAGTCCAAGGAAACATTGCCATTTTTTATTGGTTTCCCTTAACCCTGCCCATAAATTTTAAATAATCCCTTCATTAATTTCTCTTTAACCTCTCATTTTAAGTATGGCATCTGGTTCCTTCTAGGATCCTACAAAGAGTAATTGGCATCAGAAGTAACCCCAGAAAATAAACCTTTAAAATGAGATTCTATAATTGAGTTGCTAACACATTAGTGAAGAATGCAGATAGCCTCCTTGCCACAGGGACATATGACAAGTAATCGTGGCACGTAGTGGCATCACTGTTACTCAAGTTATTGCATATGATGGCATGGAATAGAAAGTAGGTCGAGGGCACAATATTGGAAGCTCAAGTGACTGTGACACTTGATCACTTTGGGGACAATGGTGATTATAAAAGTGTGAGACTTGAGCTGGTTATATTTGACTGTCCTCTAGAGTGTGTAAAGAGAACAGGACAAACTGTAAGGACAAGCCTGGAATGCTAAAGTCATTACAGAAAGGACAGTTCCAAAGCCTTTATGGTTGCTCTAAAGGTATGTTTTCTCCCCTGCAGCTGCAAAGCAGATATGGCTGAAGATGAAGTCCACGGCCTGACTCTTAAGAGTTGTAAAATTGCAATGCCAATGAAATATGCAGCCTTGCCATGTGTCTTAGACCCATTTGATCAGGTAAGTGGGAAATAGCAAGCACCAGAGATGCTTTTCTAAAATACATACATGCCAAAGAATGGGAGGTAAACCCCACAAAAGGGCTGGGTCCTTCACATCCTCATAAGTGAAGTTTCTAGGCCTCTGTGTAGCCTGGAGCTGGCTGGGATACCCCTCCTAAAATGAGAGGCACAGCACATGGTCCAATGCAAAGAAAGAGGCACAATTTAGTGAGTCTCATTGAATAGCAGGGGCCGCATAAACCATGTTTGGGCATGTTTCTTTGATTTAATTACTGAGTAATCCACAAGGCAGTTTTGAGTGGTGTTAGAGCATGTAAATATTCTGCAGCAGGTACAAGTGCAGTGTACGCTGCCTTGTCACCTAGGCCTCAGGACACAGAGGACCAACTTCTATTTGAAGAGCCTGTAGCAGACAGAAGGGGTTTGTGATGTATCTAGTAAACCCTGATAGGAAAGCCCTAGGGTTTTGGAGTAGGGTCATGTCCTCTTTTGCTAGTAACCATTTCCCATTTGAAAATCAGCTTCTGGCTTGATTTAGTAGAGACTGAAGTCCAGAGCATGCCACATCAAGTGACTGTGTAATCTGAACTGCCCTGTTATGACCCACTGAGTCTCAAAACTGTGCATGTGCAGCACAAATTCAGTGTTACATGAACATGGCCTGCGTGAGACTGAGCTTTACCAGAAGCAGAAGGCGCTACAAAAAATGAGTGAGTGCGTAGCTCAGAATCCCGTGGTATCTGCTCCTGCCGCTTCGCCACTTCTTTCTTAACTGGCATCCCTGTCTCGGCGCTGTGTGCTAACACATGACAGGAAGTAGATTGCCACAGCATTACAGCCCCACTCAGAGGTGGCCGTGAGGGAAAGGGGCTAAAGAAAATCCTCCAAAACAACACAACATCCAGTTGTCTACTTGGCAGGGAAGGGGAGAGGCCCCGAGTTGCAGACCTATGCTGATTCATAAGAGTAGCTAGCAAGTTTATTAGCTGGTCGGGGCCCTGGAAATGAGACTATTGGAAGAAAGGTAACAAGGAGGAAAGAACTCTTAATAAATCAATACATCAGTGACTAAGATGACCTGACCCACGGATATCAGTCAGTTTTTAATCCCAGCCACTCTTAGTGCTTGTTGAATGAGCCTGTGAATAAAGTGCCCAGGGGGCAGAGATGGAGGCCTCATACGGACTCAACAACCTGGAGTCTCCCTTGCTAAAGCTAAACCCTAGCGGCTTCATTCCTGACAGTCTCTCGATTCACACCTGAACTCCATCTCACCCTTGAGAGAAGGGCCTCCCATCGCAGATGGAAAGCTGAAGCAACAAGACAAACTTGACCCAGTTTACATGTGTGCCCAGAACCTCACCTCCTCCCCACTCTTTCCTTAAAGTGTTATTTTATAGAGTCCAGATTATGGCTACGTGGGATTAGTTTTCTACTGATGTCACACTTTATGTAGAAGATGAGAATCCGGGTCCTTTTAGAATAGAAGAAAGGCGTTTAGAGGAAACTACAACTTTGTGCTGAGCTGTCATTTTTAAAATGTATTGACTCGCTGTTGCAATATGTGAAAAATTCAGCAAGCGGCAGGATATAGATCCCTGCTGACCTAGACCTTGGAGGTGTTCCAGATGTCTCCCTTAGCTTCTTAAAGCCTGCGCTCAGACCCAGCATTGGTGTAAGTTGCAATTCCTTTATTAAGTTAGAAAACTTCCGATTTGGAAACACCACATTAGAAGCAATGAAGGTGATTCGTTTCATTTACAAATAAGGCATCGGGATCTCAGATACGCTGACTTAATGTGAGACACACAGACCTCAGAGCTAGGACTCAGACCCACTCCTCTCCAGGCTGCTCCGGACAGTGCAGGGAGAGATGTTTGCCTGGATTTGCTGGAGCACACGCCACTATTTTCATGATCAAACAACAAATCCAATTAGTCAGCAAAAATGTTATTCGTGAAAAGGAAGCTCCAGGTCTTTATTGGAGATGCAAGCATCCAGTTTCACATGGTCACTCAACACGTCATAATGCCCTTGTTCTTTCTCTTCGCATATCGTGTGTGTTGATGGCAGAATCGGATGTAATGCCTGCCAGAATTCTGCCCCTTCAGAATTCAGTTTTATTTTTTCACATGAACAGAATTATCCATGAAATCTACTGGTAGATGGGTATGGGTCATTCATTTGTTTACCAGAAAATTAGAAAATTAGAGTTTGACAGTGGGGGTAGGGGAGAAGAACATTATGCAATATTGTTACCTTTGCCTGTTGAATTGAAAACATATAATGATTCTAGCATTGCATAACATTATCTTTGATGTTCTCATTAAAATTCAGAGTCTTATAAACTAGTAAAAGGTGAGAAAAATTTAGCAGTATATGCGAGGTTGGACAATTAAGTTTGCGAACTTGTTTGCAACGATGTTGTGAACCTTTTTTGATATGAGAGGGATTAATTATTATGAGTTTGTACCAGCTGAACAAACAGTTAACCAAGTTTACTATTTGGAAGTGCTGAAAAAGCTGCATGAAAAAGTTAAACAACCTGAACCTTTCACCAACAATTCATGGCTCTTGCATCACGACAATGCACCAGCTCACACGGCACTGTCTGTGAGGGACTTTTTAGCCAGTAAACAAATAACTGTATTGGAACACCCTCCCTACTCACCTGATCTGGCCCCCAATGACTTCTTTCTTTACCCAAAAGTAAAGGAAATATTGAAGGAAGACATTTTGATGACATTCAAGACATCAAGGGTAATACAATGACAGGTCTGATGGCCATTCCAGCAAAAGAGTTCCAGAATTGCTTTGAAGGGTGGACCAAGCGCTGGTGTTGGTGCATAGCTTCTCAAGGGGAGTACTTAGAAGGTGACTGTAATGGTATTCAGCAATGGTGTATGTAGCACTTTTTCTAGGATGAGTTTGTGAGCTTAATTGTCAGCCCTTGTGTATATATTATATATGTATGTAAATACTTTTTTTTTTAACTTAGCAGCAGAAATTTCAGGCCAATTTTCTCTCCTTGAGCCATAATTTACTGGTCCTGTAACTCCTTCAGTTTCAATTTCCTTATTTAGGTTTCCACAGTCTGTCATCATTTAGAGTCTGCATTTTTACTTTGTAAGCAGGTCCTATGATCCCTTTAAATTTAGGTTGTTTGAGTTGTGAAAATGCTTATACAAACAAACATGCTTTGTTTAATCTTTCCCAGTTGTCAGAAAACCTTACTGATTCATGTTTCTATTTTTTTCATCGTCTTTGCCTTTGTTTCTTTTTCTGATGGAGTAAAACCTATGATTTCTAGTCTAAATGTTTGATAATAAGCTTGTGTTTATTTTAATTTATTTCCCTTGTAGTCTGTGCCCATCTTATTTAATTTGCAGAGTATCTTTTGGGATTCAGGGGCTAAAAACTAAAAATTAAGTAGGGAATTTAATTTTGGTTCTTGAATTTATTCACAAAATATCATAGCTAGATTTTTCTCTATTTCCCAGTGCCTCAGTGAAATAATTTTTTAAAATTAAGTTATTAATTGTGTCCCCTTGAAAAATATAAACCTAATTGTGTATGCTTTTTAATTATCTTTATCTGTCAGTTCTGATTAAATACATTAAATGACTTCATTAAATCACATGTATTTCTACACTTTTTTAACTTAGCATCAGCAGTACAAACCAGTTTCCAAAACACTTCCTCAGTTACTGCTTGGTGCCAGATAGCCTCCTAAAAACAAATGGGAAAATCTGCCTGATTTAGTCAGGAAATTTGTTTCTAGTGACTTTATGTTCATTTAAATTGAAAACTCAGTACTATTAATGTTTCTGAAACTAATGGAGAATGTTTCCTTCTAAGGTCATATAGCTTCAATTTCATCTTTTTCAAATGCAGTAGACTATTGATATTCATTTAAAATAACTGTTAAAGTAGTAATTTATCTTAGCTTTCTTATCGATTATTAAAACATGCATAATGGTTCAAATATTTGCGTATGCAAACTTGAAAAATGTGGCAGTGTGGAATAAATTTTTTACTCCAGCATTTGGGGAGTAATGCTTGTAAGACCTGGTGCTGATTCTAATTTGATTAATATCTGGCTCATCAGTCTGTGCATTTCCATTTTCAATGTTGACATGTATAAACAACAGGTGCTATGGTCTATACGCATCCAATAAATGTTTTTTTAATTACACCATTTTTTTATTACTCCTATTCATCATTGAAGAGTTGTATCTGTCTATACAAGCACATGCACGTACACCAACAGTTAAGGGAAGTGATTTTTAAACCAACTATTGTAAAATACACAGACCCAAAAATACATTAATAACAGGGTTTGAGATAAAATGGACATATTAAAAGTGTTCTACTAATTACCAGTTTGCACCATTGTTAATTAAACTCTTTTTTTCCCCCAAAAGTATGAAGAGCTATGAATAAAAACAATGCCTTTTAGTCTCTGTCAATATAAGGGTAATTCTCTTTAATTATCTTTACAACTCAGGGTCAGAGCATGTGTCAGGATCATCTGTGGAGACAAGTTTCTCAAGCTCTTTATTAAAAATCAGAGGTAAGGGGCTGGCCGAGTGGCTCAGTTGGTTAAGAGTTAGCTTAAGAGTGTGCACTCTGAGCAACAGGGCCGCTGGTTCAATTCCCACATGGGCCAGTGACGCTGCGCCCGAGCTGAGCTGCCGTTGAGCTGCCAACAGGTGGCAGGATGGCTCAGCTGTTGAGAGCATGTGCTCCTAACAAGACTGCCTGTTCTATGGTGGGCTACGCTTATCTGTAACTAAGACTGAACTTGGCACCCAGATGGCTCAGTGGCTAGAGTGTGTGCTCTTAACACCAAGGCTGCTGGTTCGACTCCCACATGGGATGGTGGCTACTCCCACCTGCAACTAAGACTGAACACAGCACCTTGAGCTTAGAGGCCATGAGCTGCTGATGGGAAGCCAGATGGTGACTGGCGCCCTCCTCAATGAAAATTGAAGAACAACAACTTGGCTGGTCCCTCCCACAATTCCCCAACACTGTTCCCCTCCCTCCCACCCCCCCAAAATAAATAAAATCAGTGGTAAGTATAAAATTGTCAAACCACACCAGAAATCAGCAGGTGAACAAAATTAACATGGCATTATTTATTCTCATCATAAATTTTTACACATATTTTAAATCTCTTTGGGAGAGTCTGACTAAAAAAAGTAGACTATTTCAAATTTAGAAATTCTGAGGGGTGGGGTTTGTCAGATGACTCAAGAGATTTATAAAAAGACAGACTTTTTTGAAAAAGGTACCACCTCAGCATCTCTGAGCATACATTTGGGAATTGTATACTGACCATAACAAATTTGGTGCTTCCTGGGATATCGCCTCTGTACTCATTAGTCACCATTCTTGTTCATTTTCAAGCTTTCCTGCTCTACAAGCTTTTTTCTCTCTTCTTACGTGTCTCCCCCATTCTGAAAATACCTTTCCTCAAACTAGACTCCTCTAGTTACTACTGCTTCTTTCTCATTCCCTTTACCAACCAGCCTTCATGAAAGAATAGTTTGTATTGGTTGAGTTCATTTCCTCAACATTTATTCTCCTCTAGTCCCCTTACCATCTTGGTTCTGCTTGTAGCACTTTACAGAAAACTGCTCTCACTAAGGTCCCCACGGAGATTCTTCAAGAGACTGGCAAGGGTCACTGTGTTGAAGGCTGTTGAAACCTCAGCTAGGATGGTCATTGAATCTATGCCCCCAAATGGGGCAATCAGGAAAAGGCAGCCTAGGCACTCCACTGTGGAATGTCCAGCTGTCATAAAAGAGAGTCTGTACCCCAAAACTAAGGTGGCACTTTTAATGTTTGGAAATGTATGCCCTCTGATTCAAAGTGAGTTGAAAGTTCAAGAATGTGATCCACAACTGTGGCTCCATAAAGAATCCCCTTTGACCAGTTGACAGAAGAGGGTAAAAACTGAACCTTGCATCCTTTGTCCTTGCAGTGAGTGTGGGCACCAGGCAGGAGTGTCCTCTGTAGCTGCTCCAAGGTGACTCGAGGAGTAGCAGAAGGGAGATCTTCCAAATGGACAAAATTTCAAATGTTGAATCTTGTGACCCACTTTCCCCAAAAGAAGTGATGGGCTGAGTTATGGGTTCACAGTTTCACCTGGTAGAACATTAGAGTACCCTGGGCCCTAAGGATAGCAGTGGGTCAGCTCACCTGACCACAAAACCTTCAGTGCACAGTTATAGAATGTGTTTCAGGCCCTTTGGGGAAAGCTATCAGTAATATTTATAGTGCTTTATATGATATTTATAAGGCGCATGTCAGTGTTCCACATAGGTCTTCTCGGCTCTCTCTTACCATTTCTGTGAATTTCTGTAATTCTTCTAGAAACTGTCTTTGGGCTAATGAAGCCATTTTGCCTGTAGGTGCAGAGAAGCAAAGTACTTGGAAGTGTACACGTGGACACCGAGGGTGGCCTTTAGCCAATGTCTGTGGATGCAAAAATAGGAACGCTCATCTCCTTTATCCCCTTTGCCTGAGTTGGGACAAACTCTAAGATCCACTTTATGCCCAGGGATCCCCTAGAGGCAGGCTGAGACTAGGATGTTGTCTGCAATGGCACCCTAGTTTAGCTTTTCCTCTTCTTGTCCAGCCTCCCCAACTCCCTTCCTGGCTTCTCTTGGGAGCACTTTTTAAATAGATCACCTGCACAGAAATCCCTACTTCTGAGCCTGCTCCTGAAGGAACCAAATCTAAGACAATGTCATCATAGGGTTTGTCCTTAAGAATTCCCAGGTTCTTCTCCATTCAAGAAATTCAGTGCTATGAATTGACTCAGGGAACCATGGCCTGAAGGCTCAATTCTGGAATCTGTTTTTCAGGCTTTGTTGTTGTTTGTTTGTTTGTTTTGTTTTGCATGTACAGGTCAAGTGGGTCCTTAGCGGTTGCACAACTTTTTCAGACCTGAGGACTGCCAGTCGATCAACAAGACAAAATAGTGTGCGTCAGGGGACTCTGATTATTATTACGTGGATTAAGTGCTGCTAATGAGGCATCTCCCATCATGGTTTTCAGCCTGCAGGGAACAGAGAGTGCATACTTTTCAAAGAAGGTTTGTCTGTTTGTATGTTTTTATCCCATTTTTTCATTTTTTAAAACCCATATCTAAAACTTTACCTCACTGTATAATTATACTATTCCATCTGTTCTGGTTCAGAATCCCAGAATCTGCCCCCAAGTTTATTTCTTCAGGTGTTTGCCAATATAACTTGGCAAAGTGTTTCATTCTTTTTGGTGTATAAGCTTTTATTTCCTGGGTGTAATTTTGCAATGGCTTAGAGTGTGCTGGACTCTGACACTACTAATGGGTCTAAGGCATTTTAGGATGTTGGGAACAGGTTGTAAGGAAAATTACACCACCTTGAAAAGTAACTGCTCAAGGCAAGGTGCCTACATCATTTTTCAGGAAGGCAAGAACAGCTCATCACACACTGGAGAAAAAGCCATTTCTTCTAGTAAGTGATGCTTAGTGACTTGTAGTACTGTATTCAAAGTACTCTGAGTTTTCAGCGTTTTCTCATTTGTCCCAATTATGATTGCGATTCCAATGTCTTAACTTTCAGTAAGAGACATGGTACCATTTGAATTCAACTGGTGTAATTTAGAAACCACAGGATTAGACCGTGCATTTAATTTTCAGTTTCATCAGTCCTGCTGAGATGAGAGCTAATTTTAGGGTAATCATTTTATCGCCCTGGCTTTTTGAATGTCTTGAGCTGCAAATTTAAAACTTTAAGCTTATCATTTCCCTTCTTTCAAAACTCAACACATTTAGAAGTAGTCAGTCAACTTGCCTTAAAACTTGCATTCTTCATGCCCATTACGCTGTTCTAGGGCAGCAACCATTCACTCCCCCAATTCCTTCCCTTTAATGCCACATCCTCTGGCATCCATGGTGTCTGAGGAAAAAGCAACTGTCTTTTGAATTGTGTTTTCCCTAAAGGTAAATTGCCATTTCTATCTGGATGCTGTCAAGGTGTATATATATATATATATGGTATATATATATGTATATATATGCATATATATATTTAAAAGCTATATATATTTAAAAGTTATATATATTTAAAAGCTATATATATTTAAAAGCTACACACACACACACACACACACACACACACACACACACACACACACACACACA
>NW_017731568.1:1201533-1220016 GCF_001890085.2 Hipposideros armiger
TTTTAAGTTGTAGTAAAGTATACCGGGGGTGCCAAAAAAATGTATACACATGACTTGTATTCATCTTTTGTTATTGGTATATATTGAGTATTACAATTTTAATACAGTTTTTTTCCTTTCTTAAAATGTATATACATTTTTTGGCACCCTATGTATGTATATCTATATCTATATCTGTATCTGTATCTATATCTATATTTGCATTTACTTGACAGAAGTTTAATTATGATATGCCTTAGTATGAAATTCTTTGGTTATATCTTACTTGGGGTTCACTTAGCCTCTCGAATCCATAGATTTATATCTTTTACCAAATTTTGGAAATTTTCAACCATTATTTCTTTGAATACGTTTTCAGTCTCACGGTCTCTCTCTTCTCCTTCTGGAAATCTAGTGATATAAATAGCTCTTTTTTATTGTCCTTTCAGTCTCTGAAACTTTATATTTTTTCAGTCTATCTTCTCTTTGTTGTTCAGATTCTGTAAATTTTATTGATCTGTCCTCAAATCCATGATTGAATCCCCTGTCATATCCACTCTGTTATTGAGTCCATCAAGTGAATTTTTATTTCTGATATTGTATTTTTTAGTTCTATAATCTCCCATTTTGGTTACTTTTTTTCATAACTTCTTTGCTGAGATTTTCTACTTTCTTATTTGTCCCAAGAAAATTTAAAATGGCTTGTTCAAACGCTTTTATAATGGTTTCTTTAACATTCTTGTCAGGTAATTATACCATTTGATTCTTCTCAGTATTGGAATCTGTTGATTTTTTTTTCATTCATGTTGTGATTTATCTGCTATGATGAATAATTTTCTATTGTACCCTGGCCATTTTGGATATTACATTATGAGACCCTGAAGCCTAGTTAATCTTCTTTTAGAAGGCAATCCCCTGGTGTTGTGTGTATTTTCAATTTCTTGCTGGGCTTCACTGACACCTCCCAGGCAAAAGTGGAGCACTGACTCGCACCACTCATCTGTCAAGCCAGAATTCTGTATCTAGTGAGAATATCCTCCAGGAACTATCGTAAAATAATGATAGTCTCAGGTGAAGGAAGACTAATAAAATTCATATGTAGCCAACAGATTTGCTCTAAGAGAATTGCTAAGAGAAGCTCTTCGGATTGGAGGGAAATGATACCCGAAGGAAATGTTAACCATTTGGAATTAAGGAAGAGCAATGAAATTCATGGAGGGATTACACAGTAGCTGCGGATAAGGGGCAATAAGAGAGAGCCGAGCTCCTTGGAAGTGCAGGCCAGTGACCCAGAAGTTAAGGCTGTGGAACTACAGGGAAGCGGATAGGGTTAGTGCGTGGGCCAGCAGGCTTTGCAGCTAGGAATATAAGCAATGGAGAGGAGCAGGGAGCCACACAGAGATACAGGCCAGCAGGCTCTGCGGCCCAGGACAGAGTGGTGCTGGTGGCCCTGTGTGGAGGTAAAGGGGGAGCCAATGTTGAGAGATGGGTTACATGGAAAAAATAATTTAGTTGAGCAAATAAATAAAAATGTTGAGGATTACTGGAACCAATGTCTCATGTTGAAGAATATGTTAACAAACTCAGAAAAGAAGAAGCCTGGAAACTGCTGAGGGGTAGGATTATAATTGGAAGTGTCAATATAAACTCGTTTCATTATATATTTATACAGATGGGTATAAAATAGTTATAGAAGTATGCCTATATGTATGTTTATGTATGTTGCATGTATACATACATATATTTCCTAGCTCTGTCAGTTAAGAGGGACTAGAAGGAGAGACCCAGCTGTAGCAATGGGCAGTACTGAGTAAGGCCCTTATCTTGGTTTCCGGTAAAACTGTCTTTAAGTTTATTGGGGTGACAATGGTTAGTAAAGTTTCATAGGTTTCAGGTGTAATACATCATCTATATATCACATTGTGTGTTCACCACCCAGGGTCAGTTCTTCCATTACTATATATTTGATCCCGTTTACCCTCATCTATTGCCCCCCTCACCTCTTAACCACTGGTAACCACTAAGTGGTTGTAACTGTCTTTCACTGCAAGGAATCAGACCTTTTTGTGCAAATGGCTGACTTCAGCGGTAAGTGTGGAGGACAGAATGACCCTGGAATATCTTTGTGTGCCAAAAAGCAGGAATACTCAATGATAAAGACACATCAAAAGGACCCAGGAATCAGCTGGAAGGGGCTCACTGTCCAAGCATATGAAAATTTGAGCATCCAAAATAAATAATAATAATAAAAGAGTTCAACAATTTAAATAAGTAAATATTCATGACCCCACAATCATACATTTTAAAAATGAATAAATAAGTACAGTATCTTTTCAGAAAAAAAAGGAGAACATAACCACTAACAGTGCACTTTATTATCTTCTAGAGGAAACCTCCATTGAGGACAGAGACTCATAAAAACTTATGGAGAAGAACTTCCTGAGGAAAAGAACTCCAGATCTGAGATAAACCCCATCAATACCTTTGACTTGAAGTTGGCAAAATGTGACAATTGCATTTGATTTTTCACTCTTTAATTTACACTAATGTTTAATTTTTTGGACCAAAAGTTTCAGCAAGTTAATATCAGGGCTTCTCTGAGATACTTTAGCCAGAGTTCCTGTTTTAACATTTAACTCATCCTCTGTCCCCTTTCCCCATGACAACCAACATTAATACTACCAGTGAATTTTCTAGATCTTTTCTGCTCTTTCTTGATTCCTTAAGAGCTATTCCTGGTCTTTACCTTTACCAAAAGCAGGCCAGCCTCAAACGTGGACCAGTCTGTATGCTTTATTTAGATACCAAGTCCTCTGACATCAGAGCTAAGTCTATTCATAAGCCCTGGAGATATGTCATCAGTCTATGATTGCATTCAAATGATCAGATACAATTTAACAAAAGAAACATAAAGTTATTGACTCATTTCGCTTTTCATAAAACAGGTTATTTCTATCAGGAAAGAATGAAATAGAAAGTCTATTGAAACCATTAGACTTTTTGTTGTTGTTGCTAGGTCCCACTTATGTTCTAGTTTCATACAGATGTGCTCAGGGAGATTCTTTTTTTTTACTCTCTGATCCACTCCATAGGAGCCATTTTTCTTCTTCTTTATATTTTTAGCTTTCAAGAAATAGCTTTTGAAGCTTAAGTCCATCTATGTCATTACAACCAACTATGTGTTTTGGCATAATAGTTTTGGCAGCTATTATGAAGAGCAGGCTTAGGAAATTATGGTCAATCTATTATAATTTCTTATAGTCCTAAGGATTCACACAAAACGTATATAAGATTCAAGCATTGATCTCTCAAGTAGATGTGTGCACAAAAGGGGCGATGAAAGACAATAAAGGGCAAAAATAAAAATTTTAAATTACTATTTGAATTTAAATACATTTTATTTTTTTAAACTTTTTTTATTTTGAAATAATTATAAATTCACAGAGACTTGCAAAAATAGTATAGAGAGGTCCCATTTACCATTCAAGTGGTTTCCCCCCAAGAATACATCTTATGTAGCTATAGTATAATATCAAAACAAGGAAATTGATATTGAAATAATGTGTGTGCATAGTTCTGTGCCATCTTATCACATGGTTGTGTAACCATCACTGCAATCAACATATGAAACTATTCTATCACAACAAAGATCTGCCTTCCTTGTGCTACCCCTTTGTAGTTATAGATTTTTCCCTTCAGCATCTCTAACACCTGGCACCTATTAATCTTTCCTCAGTTCCTACAATTCTGTCATTTTGGAAATGTTTTATAAATGGATTCATTCAGGATGTGACCTTTTGATATTAGACTTTTTCATTCACCACAGTGTCCCTCAGATCCATCCAATTTGTTGCATGTATCAATAGTTCCTTGTTATTGCTGAGTAGCCTTCCACAGTATGGTTGATCAAGACTTGATTTATTAATAGCTATTTGCCTATTAAAGGAAATTTAGATTGTTTTTAATTCTCAGCCATTACAAACAAACCTGTACGTGGACATTCATGTACAGGTATCATTTCTCTAAGATAAGTGTCTAGGCTTGTGGTTGCTAGGTTGTATGTTAAATGTACATTTCAGTTTTAAAGAAACAGCCAGACTAGTTTTTGGAGTGTATAGACCATTTTACATTCCCATCAGCTGTGTTTAAGAAATCCAGTTTCTCTAAATCTCTGCCAGCATTTGACATTGTATACCCCTTTTCTTTTATTATAGCCATTCTAACATGTTGTGTTAGAATGTTCTAACACATTCTAACATTCTAACATAATAGGTGTGTTGTGCTATTGTGTTAATTTTCACTTTCTAATGGCTAGTATTGTTGTAGATGTTTCATATGCTTTTTTACATCTGTATACCCCCTTTTGTGAAATGTCTCTATGGTTTCCGCTAATTTTTAAATTGGGTTGTTTGCTTTTCTACTGTTGAGTTTGAGAGGATTTGTTTTAAAAATAATATATTCTAGATTTGAGTCCTTTGTAAGATATGTTGTTTGCCAATATTTTGTCCCAGACTGTAATTTGCATTTTCATCCTTTTAACAGGGTCTTTTGTTTAATAGCATTTTAAAATTTGAGTAAGTTATATTTATTGATTTTTCTGTTATGGAACATTGCTGTGGACTGAATATTGTGCCCCCCTGCCCCCTGATTCATATGTTGATGCCTAATGGGATGGTATTTGGAGATAGGGCCTTTGGCAGATAATTAGGTCATGAGGATGGAACCCTAATGAATGGAATTAGTGCCCTTATAACAAGAAACACACAAGAGCAACTTTCTCTCTCATTCTCTGGTCTCCATCATGTAAGGATACAAGGAGAAGATGAACATCTGCTAACTAAGGAATCAGCCCTTACCATAACTTGACCATGCTATCACCCTGATCTTGGACTTCCCTGTCTCCAGAACTGTGAGAAATAAATTTCTGTTGTTTGAGCCACTCAGTTTACAGTGTTTTGTTTTAGCAGCCTGAACTGACTGAGATAATCATACTTTTAGTATCATATCTAAGAGCTGTTTTAAATTATGGATTTAATTTCCTTAATTTAAAGGTTGATTTATTTCACTGTTCACTATTAAAGTGTGGTATTTATGCTTTTTGAGAAATTGCTCCATTTCATCTAAGGTGTCAAATTTATGTGTGTAGAGTTCTGTATAGTATTTGCTTATCATTTTGATATCTGTGGCATCTACAATGATATTCCGTTTCATTTGTGATATCAGAAATTTGTGTCTTCTCTCTTTTTTTTTGTCAATTTTACTAAAATGGTTGTTGTTTTTTTCTCAATTGATCTTTTTAAACAGATAAATTTTTATTTCATTGATTTTTCTCTATATTTCTGTTTTCAAGTTTGTTAATTTCTGCTCTTTATTATTTCCTTCCTTCTGTTTGCTCTGGGTTTACTTTCTTCTTCTTTTTCCAGGTCCTTGAAGTGGGAGCTTAGATCATTGATTTGAGATTTTCCTCGTTTCTAATGCAGGCCTTTGGTGCTATAAATTTCTCTCTCAGTGTTGCTTTAGATGCGTCCCACAAAAATTTCTATGTTGTATTTTTATTTTCATTTAGTCCAATATATTTCTTGCTTTCCCTCAAGAGTTTCTCTTGGGCCCATTATTTACTTAGAAGTGCGCTGCTTAGTTTTCAAGTGTTTTGGAATTTTTTTTGTTATTGTTTTGTAGTTGATTGCTAGTTTGATTCCATTGTATCAGAGAACAGATTCTGTTTAACTTTAATTCTTTAAATTTTTTTGAGATTTGTTTTATGAGCCAAGATATACTATATCTTGATAAATGTCCCATGGGTATTTAAAAAAAAGCATATTCTGCTCCTATTGGGGAATTCTGTGTTGTTGGTTGATGGTATTGTTGATTTCTTCTATATACTTGCTTTTTTCTGCATAGTTATATTGTTTGGTAAGGGGGTGTTGACAACTCCAACTCTAAGTGTGTATTTGTCTATTTCTCCTTTCACTTCTATCCATTGTTTCCCCCTCCCCACACATATTTTGCAGTTCTGATGTTTGGGACATATTCATTTATGATTGTAATGTCTTCTAGGTAGATTGGCCCTTTTATTATTATGTAATGTCTATCTCTGTCCCTGGTAATTTTCATTACTCTGAAGTCTGTTTTATCTGATATTTATGTAGGTACTCTTGCTTTCTTTTCATTTATGTTTACATGGTACAGTAATACCTTGGTTTGTGAGTATAATTTGTTCTGGAAACAAACCACTCGCATTGCAAGACATTGCTCGTTTACCACGTTAAAATGTATTAGAAATGTTTGCTCGTTTTGTGGAACACTCACAAACCATGTTACTCGTAATCCAACATTTTATTGTATATCTTTTCCATGCTTTTCCTTTCAGAGTTTCTATAATGTTATATTTTTAGTGAGTTTTTGTAAACAGCCTGCATTGGTTCATGGTATTTAATCTACCTTGCCAGTCTGCCTTTTAATTTGTATATATAGGCCATTGAAATTTAATGTAATTATTGACATATTAGGGTTTATTTTATGTGTTTTCTGTTATATGATCTGTTTTTCTTTTCTATTTAATATTCCTGCCTTGAATTTTAGTGTTACTTGAACTTTTCTTATAATTCTGTTTTGATTTATTTGTAATGTGTTTGAGTGTATACCTTTATGTTGTTGTTTTTTTTTTTAGTGGGTGTGCTAGGTTGTTAAGGTTTGTATAAAGTATAGGGAAATGAATGCAATTAGAACAGAAACAATTTTCATTTTTTTTTTTGCTAAAAGTTTTTCTTTTTCTTTTGTTTCAAGCATGCTTGAAATTGTTCATTGAAGCCTTTTTATAATGTCCCAGTTAAAATCATTGTCAGATAATGCCAACATCATTAATATCTTGGTGGTGGTGTCAGTTGTTTTTCTTTTCTCGTTTATGTTAGGATTTCTTTGTTCTGTTTTGACAGTGACTTCTAATTGTGTCCTGAACCTTTTCGATATTGTCTTATGATAATCAGGATCTTATTTAGATTCTGTTTTGGCAAGTCCTCTCTGACACCATGAGAAGGCGAAGGGAGGAGCCATCTAATTACTGCCAGGTAGAGGTGGAAGTTCAATTCCCTCATCATTCTCCATTGCGACACCAGTGTGGGCCATCACCTCATTGCGAGGTGGGTGTGGAATTTTGGGCTTCCCACTAGGCCTCTGTTCACAGCACTTCATCAGTAGGGGAAGGGATGCCTCATTACCACTTAGAAGGGCTGGAAGTCTAGATTCATCATGTGTTCTTTACGGACAGGAGACTGTTGACACCTGGAAGGATTGCAAGTCCAGGTTCCCAACTTGGCCTTCTCTGATATCACCCAGAGGTGGTGTGGTGGGGTGGGGTGTGTGTGTGTGTGTGTGTGTGTGTGTGTGTGTGTGTGTGTGTGTTGGGAGGGGAAGGCTGGGAGAAGGGTTCCTGGAGTTTTTCCTATGGTGTGAGTTTTCTGTCTTACTAGGCTTCCCCTTTCTTGATCCTTTAGGTACATAGAGCAGACTTTTCTTAGGGCTTTTTTTGTTTCTGTGTATTAGTGTTCCCAGGTTGTATGCTTTTCCAGCACCAAGTCTGACATATGAGACAAAAAGAAAACACAGGGAACTTAGGTCTGTGTTACTCCTTGGGTATCAATGTCCCTAGTTGGTCTTTTTCTGTCTACTTTCCAGAGTCCCTCTGTTTCTTTAATATACAATGATCATGGTTTTTAATTGTACTTAGCAGTAGGAATAAGGAGAAACGTCTCTACTCCATGTTATCTAGAAATGGAAGCCTTGTAAATGCACTTTCAAATTTTTGTTTTCTTATATATTTTACACCAGTCATATAACCTTGATATAATTATGTGTGTATATTTATATTTATATTTATATTTATGTATTAAATTACAAATAAATATACAAGTATAGAGTTTGTATATGCTCTTTTTTTTTTTTACTAATAGGGTGCATAGCCAAGTGCATATTGCAGACCACTGGTGTAATCAAAACAGTGATGATTCATTTCTTGGCCTGGCTCTTCTAACTTGTGTGATTTGGAGTATTCCTTTTTGCACCTCTAAAATGAAGCAATTGCGTAAGATGGTCTCTAATACCACTTCTACCTCCAAAATTCTATGAATACCAGCTACTATCCCTTCTAAAAGATATCAAATACCACATGAAAATTGTTTTCCCTTATTTGTATTTTATTTAAAGCATTTTTTTAAATTCTGAAAAAATTCATTCCCTTACATATAGTAGTACACTTTTATACAATTTTTTTATAATAACTTAATCAAGATTGATCTCATGTATTATAATTGTTATACGAAAACAGCAAAATTGATCTCATTTAAAAGAGTCTACTATTCAAATTTTCTGTGAATTGTCAAGTTCAAGGTTGCATTACTTTATTAAGTAACTCAGTATTTTCATTGACATTTTTCGGTAATATGTTCCCCAACCATATTGTTCTGATGAAACTAAAAAGGTCAAAAAATCAGAAAGAGAGGCTACTATACTCTGTGCCTAGAGGTCCAAGACCTTTGTCTTTTGTGCTCTTTATGTATATATATATATATATATATATATATATATATATATATATATATATATGAGTAAAATATACTCATTCTATCCTATCACGTTATATGTTAGTTAAGGCCTTAGTTTGCCATGGTTGCCATCACAAAATACCATAGACTGGACGGCTTAAGCCACAGAAATTTATTTGCTTACAGTTCTGGAGGCTGGAAGTCCAAGTCAAGGCACCATCAGAGTTGGTTTCTCTCCTTGGCTTGCAGGTAACTGGCTGCCCTCTTGCTGCCTTTTTCACATGGTTGTCCCTCTGGGCACCCGTGCTCCTAGTGTCTCTCTACATGTCTAATCGCCTCTTCTTATTAGGACACCAGTCAGATTGGATTAGGGCCTCTTTTTAACTTATAGACCCTATCTCCAAATACAATCACATTCTGAGGTGTTGGGGGTTAAGGCTTCAACATAAGAGTTTTAGGGGAGACATAAGTCAGCCAATAACAGGCACATTCACCATTCTGCTATTTTAAAAAGTAAATTCCATAAAGTTGAGATTTTGAGTTTAGGCTCAGAAGGGCTATTTTATAAGGACCATAGCTTTAGTTTGGCTAGTATATAGTAGAGTGGAGCGTGTGTGTGTGTGTGTGTGTGTGTGTGTGTGTGTGATATTTGTTCAAAAGAAGATAAGCTTCCCCAAGTTATTTCAAGACAGCGGGCTGCCAGAATGCTCTGTGTATACGCAGTTTAACAGTACCTAAAAACATGGGACAGTTAGAGATATTATACTGACATAATTTGGAGATGAGCCATGGAAATGTTATAGGCCAAACAGAATAATTATTTACAGCTTAATTATTTTTTTAACTGAAAATTAGATTATTTCATCAATTGTCTCATTATCAATAATCTATGACTTTGTAAGCTTCAAAACCAGGATTGGTTTGTTAAAATATAAAGTGTTCTTATAACACAATTTTACTAGTTTAAAAAAAATCAATTTTAAACGTCCTTTATTCCACATATTTTTGAAACGTGCTTATAATTTTCAAAGTAAAATACTTTAGCGTTAAGTAGATTACTTTGGCACTTATATTTCTAGCCAATTAAAAAGTATGGCTGGAAATTAGTAAAGCAAATACTTTACAATTTCACTCATTAGTGATATTTCATGAAGTTAATTAATTTCTGTCACAATAAGAGTTATGTATATGTATATATGCGTGTGTATATCTCTCACTTTCCAAATATAGTGTACATCACTGTTTTGATTTCTGACAGAACTGATATTTTACTGAGGTGTCAAATTTGATTCGAATATTCAGTTTAAAAAGCTATGAAATGTCTTGCTATTTTTTTAAAATAGATTTTTTTAGATTTTATGTCAGCTTAATGTATTTCAACATTATGAATACTTTGAAGTTTTTTGCATCTTTCAATTCTATTTTAAAAGCCTATAGATATAATCCTTGTTAGCAGACCCAATCCTTCCCACAAATTATTAGTCTTATTTATAATTTTTCCTGCAACTGTCTAAATTTTTATTTCAATTTATGAATATATTTTATGCCCAAGTAATAGTGCTATTATTCACATTAAAAAAAGTATGCTAGCAAAAACAGAAATAAAGTAAATGTTCCAGCATAAACCATATTCTAGAATATTCTGTAGCCATCCTAAATGATGTTTCCAAGGAATATTTAATGACTTTGGAAATAATGCTTTGGTATAATAAGTTTTAAAATCATATTGAAAACAATATTTTTAACATGATTTGACACACATTCACATAGAAAAAATAGAAGAGAAGAGAAGGATAATATTAACTCTGAGTTAGGAGATTATAGTTGATTTTTATTATTTTATTTAGATTTTTGTTTTTTTCCAAATTTTCTAAAATAACATGTATTACTTTTAAAATCAGAAAAAGCACAATACATGTTGTTCTAAAATAGAAGTGCAACTGAGGTAGTTGATTTTTTGGGAGAAACTTGGGCATTAGATTATGTTACATATTTTTTGGAGGTGCTTTAAGCTCAAGACATTCACTCATTCAGTAAACAAAATTCCCGAGTATCAGCACCCATTCTATGCCAGATATAATAAAATTGGCTCTGGAGATGCTTGAGGAGGGGTATGTGGAGATGATTGCAAAATGGTTGCTACAGGTATAGGATGCAAGTAAAATCAATAGTATGTTGTAGGTGTTAAGAAAGTGCTATATGCATATCTGGGTAGAGGAGCTAACAATGTCAGCCTGAGTCAGATTAGATCACTAGAATAGAATTTATTTGAACTTCATGAACTGGGTTCCACGAGGAAACGTCTGTCTGATTTAGAGTTGGTTTCTGCTACTTGAGCTTTTGAACAGGGTGGGTATTTTTTTTGATCTTGGATAAAAAATTTGCAAATTTAAAATTTTCAAGTTGTAGTTGATCAGTTTTATTCAGAAAGCATACTAATGAGCATTTGTTATGTTCTGGTACTAAGGGATAGGAAGGTGAGTAAAACAAGAGTCTTGCCCTTAGGGAGCTGAGTCTAAATCAAATGTTTTTCTGTCTTGTGTAATATGGACATCTATGATATTTTCATCCCAGATTTTTGCTTAAAATCAGACAATAAAAATTTGAGAACATATTGTTTTCCTTCTTTTGTTTTGTCTGTGAGGATGTTTAGAGCTAAATGTTACAACGGAAATTAGGGATATTAGTGTAGATAGTTGTACTATGTATGTATTTATTAACATGGCTTTATTGAGCTTTGAAAAGGATACGAGATGATCATAAATTAAAACCACATGCATTTATCACTTAATTATGAAATATTTCATTTTTATATAACAACAAAGAAAATGTTTGGTAAAGGAAATAAAGTTAAAATGAATAGTCCTTATTGGTGACTTATATTGTTTTATTTCTCCAAAGCAAGTAAAATTTATTTCAATAACTAATTTTTTTTTAAAGTGGCAACTTACAAGGTTAGTTGTAGATGAACATGTATTGAAATAAAATAAAGAGAAGACAAAGATGTGTTGGGCAATGATAGGACTGCTGTTGCATGGACAAACTAACAGGCATTCAAAAGTCATTATCTACACTTATCCACTTTGGCATTCAACCAGAGCAGCAAGGGGCAAAGGTTAAGGTATTCTAGAATGTTCTTCTTTCATCTAAAAGAGCAAGTACATAATTCTTTTCTTGAATACATTCTGGAACAAATCTAAAATTTGATGATATTTTTTCTTTTTTTAGTTCATGAGGACTTCACTTTTCCTAGATGGTCTGATTGAACAAAACATGATATATTCATAAAAACTATGTACAGTGTCATATAAATATTAAAAAATATTTAAAATATAAAATTAATATTTAATTCAAGAAATAAATATTCTATTATACTTAAAACTATGAGGCAGAGATTTTTAGTTTTAATGCATGTGATCAAATGTGTAAATAATTCAATTTAAAAATAGTAAAGTATGGGAAAGAAGGTTTTCTATGGTTGCAACAATATGATATTTTAGGATTATATATTTGAGGATAAGAATTAATAAAGAAAATGCAGAATGATAGCTAGATAAAACATGGCTTTAACTCCATATAAATAACCTCATTTTAATATGCAGGGTTTCATCCTAGTGGAATATAAATTTTATGGTAATAAGTGAATTTTAGAAATAATATCATTTAAAATTTTTCTAAGCCAAGAAAAGCAAATTATTTTTTGTTAAACTATTAAAACAATTTTTCCTGGTTATGTCATGAGGAAATAAATCTGCCAGATTCTTTCCCTTAAAAAGTTCATTTTCCAAATCAAGCATCAGAAACCACATAAGAAATTTCAGCTCAAAAATATTTTTTTTCCAGGAAGGAACCCAATATGTAACTTTGGATTAATTGCACTTCCTTTATTCTTCCTTATTAATTTTTCAAAATTTAATCATTGCTTTATAAAATGTACTGAATAAAAGAATAGAAAGTCTCACAAAATGATATGTACTTAAGAGGATAAATTAGGTTATGGAATATTGTCAACTAATGGTATGTATTTGACAGTCACAGTTGAAAAATATTTGGCTATGAAAACAAATAAAATCCAATAATAAAGAAGGAAAAGTTTGTATCCATGGAACCAATGGGCCTTGAAAATAGGATTAGAAGAATCGTATCATTATAAAAGCACAAAAGTGCTTCTGTTAATGGATTCTGGATTTGAACGTTGGGTTTAATAAAAGCCAACGTGCACAATTAGAGTTGGCAACTATAAGCAATAGCCTTTTTGCTTAGTATATTAAAATCCAAGGAAAAAGTGTTTCATTCTGTTTTCTGCAGGGGCCCTGAACAAATTTTATGATACCTAGGAACCAGCAGATTTTAGTTCTTACTAGAACAGCCAAGTCAAAGTTGTTACTGTCTAGGAAGAAATGATGTTTCGGGAAACAAGTCTAACAACAACAGAATGGCATAAAATAGAAAATTAAATTACGTATTTTGTATATGTGCAAAAAGTAAAAGCTTCAACATTTTGGACAAAAAAATTTTACAGTTCATTTATAACTTTAAAAATTAGAGAAAATAGGTTAAAGAATACTTTTTAAAACTTGAAGCTAAACACTGGAAGCTGGGTCTATTTCTTTTAGCTCATTGATGAATATAAAAGCAAATAAAAATGTCCTCCAGTAGCTGAGACAATTGACTTTTTTAGAAAAAATAGGTCTAGAGATCAATACATGTACTCAGATAGCTTCCAGATTGATTAAAGTTCTTAAAAAACAAAATAATAGTAACAGTAATAATGGAAAGTAAAATATATAAATGGATATTTTTCTGATCTCAGTTTAGGGACTATCTTTCCAAGAAATATAAGCAAAGGCAGAAAAAGATATTTATAAAGCAGCTTGAAGCTGTAATCCCATAAAAATTAAAGGATTAATAACAAAAAGCAGTTGTCTTTTATATATTACAATGGAATAGCATTCTTTATAAATAACAGTTTCTTATTAATAAGCAGAAAAGGAATATTCAATATAAAAACATACAAGTAACTTAGAATACAATATTCAAAAAAGAAGACATACAAGTAGTGATCAATAAGCACATTAAAATGTTTAACCTTGCATAAGTAAAAATGAAAATGAAAAATTCAATTATTGCCTATAAATTAATATTAAGGGGAAGGGTGTTTAAAAACTTAGTACTCTTACATATAGCTAGTACATGTTATTTTTAGCTTTAAATAACCTTTATTTTTATTTAATCTTGCTCATATAGCTTAGGTCTATGCAGGTCTGTACTTATCCAGAACATAAAATGTAGTTACACTAGTGTCTGAGTTTATTCCTCACCTGAATCATTTGCGATTTTATATTTGGTATCTTGGCTTCGTGGGCCGCCTGTCCTTTTTGGGGTCGCTGACTCTAGGATCACACCTGTGTTTTCTTTGAAATCTGCTTTCTTATGGAATAAATCAATTATTTCTTTGGTGAAAATTAACTTCTCAAATTTACTTCCTTTCTCTTTGATTTTCCATGAAATTTTCAGCAAGGTAAGGCAACACTTTGTCACATGCTCAGGTTTTAGCAGCAGAAGATTTTGGCTGATGTCTGTACAGTTGATGTCTGTCTCCATTAGGAGTTTATTTTTCTGTTGTGCCAGCTTGGTGACTTTATCCTTATTTAACCTGGTCTTACAGACTATTGTTTATGAACACTCTTAAGCAAACAGACAGTATAAAATGTTTATTATATACATCATCTGTCATCCACCAATCCATCATCCATCTATGATGTATATCCTCATGCTTACAACTTCCGGTGCTCAATTGTCTCAAAAGGAGGACATTCTGGGACAACACTTTCTCCTTCAAATTTTTGATTTCCACATTGGTATGTAATTTCTCTGATCCTCAGTTTCTTAGGCTGTAAAATGGTTGTACTGGGGATATGATCCTTTCAGGCATGGAATTGCTATGGCTTTTCTTTCTCTACTGTCTGTTTCATCTGGGCAAAACATATAGTGCATCTAGACTGACTCCCATTCAAATGAGGTTATTCTTGATCATTTCTTTGATTATTAATTGTGAATTACCAGGCAATATTATGCATCTGTTTTCACAACTTATGCTATTCTTCAAAGTATCTGCTTTTAATTATCTGAGCCATTTTCTGTACCTTCAATTTTTAACCTAAATTCTTTTACATTTGTTTACATTTGTTTTACAGTGTGTTCTGTGGAACACTAGCTATGTGAAAATTTAAGATATGCTACATGATAAAACAACAACAACAACAAAATAAAACAGTGGGCTTCTGAGGTAAAAAAAAATCTAGAAAGTAGTGGGTTAAATGAAGTAAAACATTTGTAGAGGACTTCTCAGCGCTTATAAATGTTAATTTATATTGAGAATTTAAATGCTGATTTCATTTATAAGCTATATAAGAAAAATGAAGCTTATGTAGTTATTTCCAAAATTATTTCAACATCCAACCCTCTTTTGAAGAACATCCAACAGAATTATCATTCATCTTTGGAAATGGTTGTAAGTACCTCCGCATACTTCTGCATACCCAAATCACTTTTGCAGGGAGTCTTGATTAGGGCATTAAACACTGAGCCTTCTTTCAAGATGGTATCCCCAGCCACTGCCAGAAGGCCATTATTCCAGTAATGTTAGCCATGATTCAAAAAATGAAATCCCATTTCAAGACTATAATTTATATAAATAGCTATTTGCTTTCTAAATCCTCTTTTCTTTTCCCAAGTTGAAACATCCAGAAGGGCTTAAAACTACTGAATCCTCTCAAATCCTTCACGTTTTCTATGTGTAATTTCAAAGTCACCAGAGACATATACCGGGTTTCTTTCAGGTATTATCTATTGTTCGTTCTCTTGTCATTCAGCAAAAGTGGGCAGCAGTTGGCAGACTGTAAAATCTCAGGTGCCTACTATAGAAACGGCAATAACCAACTCCATGGGAATTTTCTGCTTGTTATGGGGGAATGCCAATGGTTTTGTGATTTTTTTTCTTCTTGTTTCTCTTTATTCACTCTTTTGCATGCTGTAATTTATCAGCTTCTTAAAAGTAATTTTAACTCTCCAGGGCTTCTTTAGAATTCTCTCCTATGCCCCTGCTTTCTTCTTAATTATTTTCAACACCCTACAAGAATCTTTCATACTGTTGAGAAATCAGACTACTATAGGAAACAGCTATTCACATAGTTTATTTTCTTTCTAAGTAGGACATCTAAGTTCCTGTAAGTCTTATATAACTGATAAGTGCCTTAAGCCCTCTCTCTCTCTAGAGATCTAGGGTAATCTCATTTTAAAAGCTCTCCATACTGATGATTTCCATTCAAATGTATTTCTGGCCCTCTCTCTTTCCTGATCTCTGGGCTCTATTATAAGCTCTAGTCATTATTTCTAGGTTGAATGGCTAGGGGCATCTCAAACTCGACATGGTTAAAGCAGAAATAATATTTCTCCCTAAACTTGTTTCCTCCCTATCTTCTATCTCTCAATTATCTGATTTGACTCATTTCTCTTATACACAGTAGCCAGGGTGATCTTTAAAAAAAACACCCCAAATGCTAATTAAATTTTATTGATCCCGGGATTAAAATGTTCCAATGCTTTGGCAGTGCACTGAGAATAGAATAAAAACTTTTTACCATGGCTTTCAAGACCAACTGTCATCTGGCTACTACCAGCTCTCTGATTTCATGTTACACACTTGCCCCTCTTTTCCAGGGCCTTGAAAATGCCAAGTACATTCCTGTGTTAGGCTCTTTGCACTCGCTGCTCCCTATGCCGAGTGTAATTCCCCCAGATCTTCTTCAGGCTGGCTCCTTTCTATTATCCAGGTTTGGCTCAAATGTAAACTCAGTGAAGCCTTCTCTCATCCCTATATCCTGTTCAAAGTAGGGCCCCTTTCTCCACCCTCCTCTCCACAAGACACTCTCGTTACTATTGCATTGTTTTTATTCATTGCAATTATGACTATCAGAAACAACCTTATTTGTTTTCCTTTTTAATGTGATGTTATGACAAAGACATTGTCTATCTTTACTGCTGCACACCTGGTGACAGTACAGTGCCTGGCACAGAGAAGGCCTTAATATATCATTGCAGTATCTACAAAACATGAATGTTTTCAGCTCTCATGAACCTCAAGCAAAATTAGCTTTTGTAGGTACCTTGTAATTGACGAGTAAACTTTTTCTTCTGGTAGTAAGGAATTGTGGGAATGTTGACTTTATTCTAACTTGGAAAGAAAATGAAATACATTTTCTGACAATAAAAATACTTCATAGAAATTCAGAAGGACATTTTATCAAGCATATTCCCACCATTCTCCTAGCTTAGCTGAACCTGGTACATTACAAAAATTATACTTAACCACAGATGAAGAGAACTTCATAAGTAAGCAGGAAAAATGCGAACACACACGTAGACCTTCTCACACCACCGAATCCAAAGAGAATCAATTCAATTCTCTTCTAGAGCAGTGAGTGGCACAGTGCTGTTGGAGATGGTCAAGGCTTTATTACTGGGGAGCCGAAGGCTCCATTCCTCTTGGAACGAGGCTCTAAGAGAAAACCACCTTGCAGTGAGTGACCCGTTCTGGGTCAGAAACTGAGCTCAAGACATAGACGAACAAACAAAGTAGAACAAGACAAAATAAAATATAACAAAATACAAAAGGAAAATGCCTAATGGTTTTCGTGTGTGTGCGCGCGCGCAGGCTTGTGTAAGGCGAAGGACTAGGGAAGTGGAGAAGTGGGCAGCAAGACTGGCTACATAATTGCCTGGCCCACTACCAAATGAAACAAAATATTAAAAACTCCTTGACAGTGACAGGCGGCAGACCATCATGGCCGAGCATTACAGGGAACAGGGCCTTTCTGAGGTCGGGGGGCCCAGTGCCCCTGCATAGCCACATACCCATGGAGCCCTGCCTTGGTGGGAGGAGGAGATTAGAATTTATCTTCAAAGACTGGGAAGCATCCCCGACCTGCCCACCGCCACTAAAACAACAGCAACAAGAAGCACTATCAAAATTAAGCAGATGGTGCCCAAACTTGATGGTGGTGCTAGAGATGGTGGGGGCGCTGGGTGGAGCTGGGAGCACCAGTCCTACAAAGCCGACTTGAGAGTGACAGAAGAGGAAAGGAGACCGAGTTTCTGAGGCTCCAGAACTCGAAGCTCCAGACACAGAGGATAAGGGAAAGGGAAACAGGCCGCATCAGGCTTTCGTCCTGCCTTTATGTAGACAATGTCTTTCAAAAAAGCCTTTTCCTGAATCCTAGCCACTTGAGTCTGCCTGGTGCCTTGGGAGCTGCGGTGGAGTAGGTGGGGTTGGGTATCAGGGTGTGTCACAGACCAAAAAAAAAAAAAAAAAGAGAGAGAGAGGCAAGTTTAAATACATTTCCTTCGTGGATGGCTTCCCACCCGCTTTGGCAACAAACCCCAGGGCTCCTAGAAGCCGGGATGTAAATGGGCTTCCTAAGACCCTCTATTTCCATCCTCCCTGGACGCTCCGAAGGCAAGACCCTAGGCGCACAGCGGGGCCGGGCATTCTCGTGTCCATCACGCATCACCTCCCCGGCGGATAGAGGTGCGCAGTCCTCGGGCGTTTGGAGGAGGCGGAGGGGACTGTGGGGACCGGGAGGCTCGTGGCCCCGGGCAGCGGGTCGGAGGAGATGCGCCCCGTCCCCTCCATCCGCAGTCGGGCAGCCCGGCCTACGGAGACCGGAGTCCCTGCGAGCAGAGGCGGACCGTGCCCGCTCCGTCCGGCCTCGGCTGGGGGAGGCTCCGGCCCCGGGAGCCACGGGGCGGCGACCTGCGGCTCCTGCGGCTCCCGCGCCAGCCGGGTGGCGGCTCCGCAGCGCCCGCCCCCCATTCAAATGAGGTTATTCTTGATCATTTCTTTGATTATTAATTGTGAATTACCAGGCAATATTATGCATCTGTTTTCACAACTTATGCTATT
>NW_017731568.1:1220372-1290985 GCF_001890085.2 Hipposideros armiger
CCGGGGTCGGGGTCGGGGCCCGCGCCGTTCCTGGCGCCCGTGGCCGCGCCGGCCGGGGGCATGTCGTTCCATCTGCAGATCGGCCTGAGCCGCGAGCCGGTGCTGCTGCTGCAGGACTCGTCCGGGGACTACAGCCTGGCGCACGTCCGCGAGATGGCTTGCTCCATCGTCGACCAGAAGGTGAGGCGCCGCGCAGCCCTGAGCACGGCCCCTTCCCGCCGGGCAGGGGGCGCTGCCCGCCCGGCCGCCCCAGCTCCCCGGGGCCGAGGGCTCGGCCGGGAGTCCGCCTGGCCAGCGCCCCGGGGAAGGGTCTGGCGCCCGCCGAGGTTGGACGGCCGCGTGCGAGGCACGGCGCTCTCTGTAGTCCAGGTCTCCTCCCCTTGCCTCGTCTTCTTAAACGTACGTTCTGTCTGCATCCTCTTCACCCATTTACATCCTGCCCGGGACTTGCCCAGGTATCTTGCCCTGTGCTCGTCGCGCCTCTCCCTACCCTTGAGACTTCCCGGCTCTCACGTCTCTTCCCCTTGGACCCTGGACCAGCACATTCCTGGCGCCGGCATCCTCCTTCCTGCACCAGAGGTCCCCCCCTGGGACACCCTCAGCGCGATTTCAGCACCACTCCCTTCCCCTGCAGGCCCCTCTCCTCGCTCGGATTGATGCTGAGGAGTCCCTGGAATAGCCTGCAGATGAGGAATTTCTCACCTGTCAAATAAGCGTTTAAGAGCGGATGATTGACATGGCCAGCTGTGAAAACAGCTGACCAGACCACAACTACCCACCTCTGTGTGAGCATGAGAGCAGATTTTTCAACTCTACGATCTGAAAGTTGAAGCCTTCTTGCTTTTCATCCCTGGGGCATTGCAGTGGGGGCACAGGCCTTGAAAGGGTGGGGGCACTGCCCAGGGGGACTCCAAGGCTGGCTGTGCCCTTGTGTTTGGGGTGTGGGACTTGGGACAGCGGCCCGCCAAAGGCAGGTTGGAAAACGGGCGGTTTTCCTGGGGCTGGCCACCTGGCCCCCAGCCCGCCCACAACTGTTAATAGTGTAATTCTGAATTTTAAGTTGTTTCTGTAGCAATTCAGAGGGATGTTGCATGGAAGGGGGTGATAAGAGTGTAAAGGAGAGAGGACCCTGGCGCCAGTCGGCTTAGTGTAAACAGCTAAGGTTTAGGGGGTGGAGACAGAGGTCTCTCTAAAAGGTGCTGAATTTCAACCCTGGACATCTGGCTAGTACTTGCCTCATAAAGATCACTTGAATAATCATGAATGCTTTCTTTAAACTATTTGGAGCAGAGTTTGCTAAGCCTGAGCATTGTGAATTGTGACTCTGAGCCCAGGAATATTAGGAAAAGCCCCAGGGAAAAAATCACTAATCAAGGAAGATGTAAAAGCTCTGGAGGCCAGACTAAGGTAACAATGAGACATAGGGATTTTTGTTTATTGAACGGAATGACATTTTTATATTACTCATGACTCAGTTTTTTTCCAACTTCCATGTAAATGACAGATTTTGTCAAATTCTGGTACAAGTCACATCAGGTGCCTCCTCATCAAAGATGAAATGTCTGTTACTGGTGAACAGGGGTCCTCTCCTAGGCACTGAAAGCCTTCCCTTAATGGAAGTTACAGTCTACAACAATCTCCATTAGGGTGCAAAGCAGTTAATTAAAGAACACTAGATAAGCACATAAACAATGTGTAATAAAACATCCATCACAGGATAACAGGGAACTCTGTGCTTTGTGACCTAGAAATGGCAAGAGATAGTCAGTGTGGAGGTAAGAAAGAGGGGGGATTCCCTTTGTCCCTTAAAGGTCTCTTCAAGTACTTTCTGAAGGTAGCAGTGTGAGGAAGGATGATAAGAAAGAGAGAAGGGGGGATGAATGGTCTAGGAGACAGCTGAGAGTTTGAAGTCATTTACAATTTACTATGTTAGACAGACTGGAGTCATGTTGATCTTATAGCAGAAGGTTCTCCTGACTTTTGAGTCCCTCACTTAAATTGTTCTATAATGTGGTTAGAGGGTTTTCATATCATTTGTTTGAGAGCTCCTTACATACTACCAGATCAAACTAGCTTAAATCTTTGAAAGTATTAGCTGTCAGTTCAGTTTATTTCAGCAACATTCATGGGACAATATTCAGATTGGGTCAAATTAATATGGACAGACTGGTTTTGGTCAGCTTTAACCTGCCCCTTCCCTCACAAGTACCCCTTGATGGAGTTTAGAATGGGGAGAAACAAGCTTTCTTCAAGAGGTTTGGGATTGGAATTTTGAATGGAAAGTGAATTCCAGTTATCTCAGTAGTTAACGAGGGATGTTTCATGGAGGCAGCTATATGCCTGCAAAGAGAGAGAGGCTGTAAGCACCTGTGGCACACAGACAGCCGGCCTGAGGATAGTGAAGAGGGTATGTAGAGAAAGTTCAGTTACGAAAAGGCCTTGAAATGAACATGAACTCAAATTACCAGAAGCCTCAGTAATCTTCTACATAGAGATATCAAAGCGAGGACAGCTGAAAGATGGATTTGCTATGGGGAGGATGTTTTTGAATGTCAAAAATGTTATGGCAGAAAGAAAAGTAGAGTTCACTCATGAGCTAATTGAGATCTGAGCCAAAGCCCTGGGGTAGAGACGTGGAGAAATACCAGAAACGGAGATTTATCAGCCCTGGTGACTGATTTAAAAGGGGGACCCTTTCCTTTTGTATTTTACTCTAGTAGTTCTTCTGTCTCTAAAAGAAGAGTTTGAAAAGTTGGACTGCTTGGGATAGCTCACGTGAGATCTCACTTGCACTTTTTAATTTTTAAAAAAGTTACAGCAAATGGAGAGAAAGATTAGAGATGTGGATTTGAGAGTTATTTATCTGTAGGATACTGTAAATAAATATTTACTGGATAGTGGGTTTAGACAGGTAAGTTTTCATTTATCTGTCTCCTTTCATCTTTCTTGAGATACATTATCACCCAGGCAGAAACAAGATTCAGTGGGCTAAAGATCCATCACAGGATAATGGGGAACTCTGTGCTTTCTGACAGTAGATGGTCAGTGTGGAGGTAAGAAAGAGCGGGGAGGTCCTCTGTCCCTTTCTTCAAGTTCTCTTAAAGTTCTTTCTGAAGGTAGAGCATTGTGAGGAAGGAGGAAGAGCAAGAGAGAGAAGGGGGATGCATGTTTTAGGAGACAGCTGAGAGTTTGAAGTCATTTACAATTTATTATGTAGACAGACTGGAGTCATGTTGATCTCATAGCAGAAGGTTCTCCTGACTTTTGAGTCCTTCTCTTTCATTGTTTTATAATGTGATTAGAGGGTTTTCATGTAATTTGTTTGAGAGTTCCTTAAATACTAACAAATCAGACTAGCTTAAATCTTTGCAAGTATTAGCTGACAATTCAGTTTATTTCAGCAACATTCACGGGATGTTTTCTGTGGAATGAGCCACTGAGGTGTACAGGGCTGAATAAGAGAGATCCTGTCCCTGAGAAACACATCTCTACGTTATTATTGTTATTATTTAGAATTTAGAGTACAGTGTTTCTTTAATCATGTAGATTTAGGAAGTGGCAGACATATGTTTGTACTTGAAAAAATTTGGTGATAACTCAAAAATTTTACTTTAAGATAAATGTACACTAAGTATATACTGAATTATATAACTAAATCATTATTTCTTTTATCTTGAAGTTTAGATGAAAAAAACCTAGTTTTGCTTTTTTGTATGTAACAATGTATGAATGTATAAGATATAATGAATTTCTTTTTTTTGTTGTTGTTGGGAAATATTAGCCCAAGGCTATATTTATATTATGCTTATTTCTTTACTTTGCAAGAATGTAACCTTGAAGGCTGGTTGTATATAAAGACATGCATTCTGTTACTTAGTGTGCATGATTATTGTTATTAAACAAATAGCAGTAATTGACCTCACTTTGAAACACTGTTAACTTTCTACTATCAAAGGAACCTTGAGTATATAGACTAAGAAGGAATTGTTTTGAAGCAAGGAACAGTATTCCAAAGAAAGAATTAGTTTGGCTTCATTGTATATTCTCTCTCTCTCTCTCTCTCTCCCCCTCTCCCTCTCCCTTCCTCCCTCCTTCTCTCCCTCCCTCTCTTCTCTTCTCCCTCTCCACACACACACACCCCCAACAACTTTTTTTTTTTTAAACAAGCAGTATTAATTTAGGAATGTGGTATGCAGTTAATATAACTATCTGTGCATTCCATTCATTTTGGCTATCTTATTAGTAATACAACTTATAGTTCTTTTTGAATTTACTTAAATGGAGTAATAACATCTATAAGATTCCCAGCACATAGTTTCACTTTGGACAATCATATACCTGACCAAAGAAACTAAGAGTGAGATTTTATACAAGATAGGTCAGTAAAAGAATAACAAAGGTTAGTGCTTTGGTTTGAGAGCAGCTTTTCTCTGCTTGTAGTTGTTTCACTTTCTTAATTATAAATTGTTTTCCTAACAATTGTAGTGTTATTTTTATCTTTATTGTTAACTTTAGCTACTCTACTTCTACACATATTGAGAAAGCTAGCAGTAATTAGCTGCTGGACCAACTCAACACGCCTGGGACAACAAAGTCCTTTTCAACTAATGATGGTGTTTGGTTCTTAGGTACATATTTTCTATTCAAATTTTATATTTGTCATTGTTGTGATACTTAAGTGATATAACTTTAATACCGTCTATTTAAAATTTTAATTTCTTTAAGTAGTAGTAGTATAATAGGATTATATTTTGGTATATATGTAATGTTTGTGATATCTATCTATACACACACACACAGATATATTATAGTATATTATCTAAGGTCTAAATGTATTTTGAAACGTATTTTTAAAAACCTAATTATCCATGTATAGCTGCCAGATGCTGAAGTATTGTTTTATATTTTGTAGGCTGTAAAAAGTGAGACCTCATTGTATATCTCATGGTCCAAAAGAGAAACTAGGCTTTATGTTTTTCTATCAATATGCAGAACTGGAAACCTTTTCTTACAGTTGTGTACTATTTAACAGTTTTTACAAGGGAAACATCCTTTGAGCCTCTGAATTGAAAGGCATTTAGCCTTACAGTCTTTAAGCTGGGAAGATTTGGATGATTGGCTGTTTTCACAAATATACGAATTAATTTGGACCTTTAGATCCAGGATTGAGAAACATTTGAAAGAATTTTCTAGGAAAGCTATAGTGTATGTGTACATAGGTGTTGGGGTGGCTAGGCGTAGGGCTGGAAATTAGTAATAAAGTTTGAAAACTTGTCCCATACTTGATGACTGTGTTGCTCGGTATCACCAGACACCTATCATAGCTATTAAGGGAGATTTAAAACTTTATTTTGCCAATTATTCTTACTTTTTTTTGTGTGAGATGATTGTATATAGGTCTTCACCAATTTATGCATGAATAACTTTTTAGGACCTTACTAGACAATACAAATTTGTAAGCCTGTGAGTGTATGGTTGTGATTTATCTAAGATTACGTGAAGATACAGGATAATAAGTATAAAGGATTAAATATACTGCTTGGTAAATAGGTTCATAATAAATAGAATTATTGATATTTTAAGGCTTTACAGACTAGCATACTGTCTTGGTAACAAAAGAAATGTGTACTTTATTATTCTTATCTCTACATTTAATTAAATTTGTAGAATTAAAAAGCAATATGGCTGTAAGGCCCAGGTGACATTATTTTTTTCTCTACCATGTATAATAGGGCAAATTTTAGGGGTACATAGTTGCATTTGAAACTGCCTCTCAAATCTCTACCTCTCAGAATTCCTTAAGAAGTAATATTTTATTGCTAAATGGAAAGCACGTGTGCTGATAATTAAAGCATATTTCCACCGTTTTTTATTATTTTTGACAAGAACTTGATTTAATTCCTTTTTAATTGCAAGTAATTCAAATGATATTGCATTTGATAAAAAAGTGAAATAAAATAGGTAATGATGCAACATTTGGCAACGTAATGATTCTCAAATCTGGTCACCAAGGTTGAAATAAAAAGTTTCTCTGCAAATGAGCCTTAGATAGGAGGAGGAAGGCAGTTGGAAATGCTTATGGAGGTCTCATTTTGCTGTCATGATGCCATCTAGGAGGTTGTTTGCGAAATCGTTACATCTAATGAACAGCTAAGATAACATAGTTGGTTGTACACAGACAGCAGTGTTATGTCGGGACGGGAGGCAGTTTTACTGGAGAACAACTGAGTTAGCAGTTTGGCTAAGCCAATCACAAGTCTTTCCTAGATGTTTTCACTAACTACTTATGTTTCATGGAAGCCCATGCCCCATTTATAAAACCTTTAGACAACCACAATTAATAATTATTTATCCATCTTTTAAACAAGAGTGGAATAGACAATTACATGAAACGTGTGTGTGTGTGTGTGTGTGTGTGTGTGTGTGTTACACTGTAATCATTGAATACGTTCTCAAGCTATACCAAGAAGCTAGTCTAATAATCAAGACACTCAGATTGGATTACAAGTGGGTAAAATGCAGTTCCATAGGAGTTGATCATAACCTGAGAGTTCTTTGTTTCATTTTTATATTTGTTTGCCATTTGCTTTGTTCGTATGTGTTGGGGATAACTAATCTTTTGAACCTCTGACCTCTAACCTCTGACTTTGGTTCATCTGGAAGATCTAAGCCCAAATATGAAAATAGAGGTAATATAGGGTGTTTTTAAAGACAGTGCTCACCTTTTAATTTCCCCAGCATTATGCTATAGAAGTTTTGAAAATGAGGTTTTAGTTTCTTAAATCTTTTTTTAAAAATCTTTTCTTAATGTTGGAATATGGTGGAACAACACAAAAACAAGAAAAAATGCATTGTTTTATTTTTCTATTGATAGACTTTAGCTATAGAGAAAAATGGTTATTTTGCTTATATATTCAGAATTCTTTTCCATCTACAAGAATATGTGAAATTTTCCCCAGGAATTCCCCTGATACTGTCAACCAAATATTTTTGTACCATCGAAACCAATAATGACAGCGTTAGTTGAAGTTACTTGGCAGCAGAGAAACCCACATTATGCTGTTTCTTGCTCTGTCTGTCTGGTCTTACACAGAAAACAGATAATTAAAACAAACAAACAAACAAAACCAAAAAATAAAGCGTTAATTAAATAGCCACCATGACCATTTTGGAGTATCCTGTAATTTAGATAGCGATAAAGTTAGGAATTGGTGTAAAATAACCACATATTGAGACACAGTTATATCTGTCCACATGTACAGTTTCCTGTATAGAAGTTTCCTCCAAAGTTGCAAAAAGGTTTTATTTGGCTAAAGCTAGACAGTTGGTATAGCAGCTTAGCAATGTTGGCAAACACAGAAATTAGATTTTTAAATATGCAATCATGCAGGAATTTTGTCCAACTGATTTTGGTGCAAAGGAAAAAAAATTATATATCCTTCACTAGTTCATTGGCTTCTATTCTGACTAACCCACTGATGGAGGAGGAATTTGTTGAATTGACTGCTTGTCGTTAGGCACAATTTCAAGAATTTCTGAATGCCTCTCTCCCTAATTCTCAGCAGCCACTTTTCCTTCACATATATATCATAAAATGAATGAAAAGTATGAATGTGATGAAAATATGAGCAAAAGGTATGAATGTGCATGATAATTAGTGTTCTTGATAAACTAGGCTTTGTAGACTGTATGTAGTACAATGTACATTGTCTTGTTAATAAAAGAAACATACTTTTTATTAGCAAGAAATTGTCTATTTTGATAAAAATGAAACAATGTTATATGTACCTTTCGTTGGTTCTGATTGCTGGAGGGACTGGCATACATATGAAATGGGCTACCTGAAGACATTTGAAGCTTACTTTAGTGGATAGCCAGCCCTTGAACAACACAGGGCTTAGGGACACCAACCATGACTTCACCGGTGCAAAGCAGGTCGAAAATCCATGTATAACTTTGAAACCCCCAAAACTTAACTAATAGCCTACTGTTGACCTAAGCCCTACTGATAACATAAATAGTCAACTAACACGTGTTGTATGTTATAAGAAGTATATACTGAATTCTTACAATAAAGTGAGCTAGAGAAAAGATAATGGTATTAAGAAAATCAGAAGAAAGAAAATACATTTGTAATGTTTATTTTTTAAAACATCAGTGTATGAGTCAACCCGCACAGTTCAACCTGAGTTGTTTAAGGGTCAAATGTACTGTTCATTAGAGAAATAATAGACAGTTAAGATTCAATTAAAAGAGTATTATTAATTTTTTTGAGGAACCTCCATACTGTTTTCCATAGTGGCTATGCTAATTTACACTCCCACCATCTGTGTATGAGGGTTCCTTTTTCCCCCACAACCTCTCCAACACTTGTTATTACTTGCCTTGTTGAGAATAGCCATTCTAATAGGTGTGAGGTGGTATCTCATTGTGGCTTTGACATGCATTTCCCTAATAGCTGGTGAAGTTGAGCATTTTTTCATGTATCTGTTGGCCATTTGTATGTCTTCTTGGGAGAAGGGTCTATTCAGGTCCTCTGTCCATTTTTTAATTGGATTGCTTGTTTTATTTGTTGTTGAGTTGTGCAAGTTCTTTATGTATTCTGGATATTAGCCCCTTATTGGAGATGTTGTTTGCAAATATTTTCTCCCACTTGGCTGGTTGCCTCTTTGTTTTGTTAATGGTTTATTTTGCTGTACAGAAGCTTTTTAGTTTTACTAACCAATGACAGCCCAATACATTTAATAAAAAAAAGACTATTGTTAAAACATGTGAAATAATGATCTGAGTTTATTTTCTTATAAGCAATTGGATAAAAAGAATCTGTGTATAATTAAAGACTGATTTGGTAAGATATGTCGCAGACAAAAACATATTTGAACATCAAATAAAATAGCAATTTATTCAAATATGAAATCCATATACCATTAAAACAGTTTGCTTTTTATGTATTTTTGTAAATGGTTTAAGTTGACTTTAAAGTAAAATTTTCTTTCTTGAAATTTATTCAGCTAGATTTATGTTGATGTAAATTTTAGACTTTCTTAAGCAAAATATTTTCCATTAATCATTAATAAAGATTAAACCATTAGGTTAAAGTGTTAAGAAAGATTTTTAAACTGTCAGTGTTAGACATAGCAAAAAATTAAAATCCTTCCCTAGGTTATCTTAACCAGTCATACAAATGATATAACTACTGGATGATTGGAACTATCACTTTGTTTTGAATGGATAAGTAGTGTTTTGGTATAGCCAGACAGAGACCAGGGATTCAGTTCTAGTTCAGGTACTTGAATTAAGTTCCAGACAACTTAATTGACTGAACTAGGCCATCTATTACTGGCCCAATATTTGTTCATGACACTGTTTCTTAACCTTTTAATCAATTAAACATGAACATTTTTTTTTCCTTCTCTTAATTCCTCAGATTATGAGAAATGGTGGTATCCTTGTGGTCCCATAAGGGCTTCTTGGGTGGGGTCAGGAGTTCTTACAATACCTCAAAGTGGATACATCCTTCTCAGAGTGATGGGAGATCACAGCCAGCCTTCAGGGAGAGACATGCTTAAGGGCTCTGGGACATATGGCATAGGGAATAAGAGGAATTTGGAGACACCTAAGCGTGATTTCTTTGCCACAGTAAACAGATATTAGGATGGGATAGGAGAATATTCCTTAGTTTACAGAAAGGTGAGGTCTGCTCTCCATGCTGAACCATCTCTAGAGTCTTTGCACTCACTCAGCATCTTTAAAAGGTTTGGTCTGTATCCATGATTTGGAAAGCTGCAACTAAGACATGTGTGACCAACAGAGTTGTAATTATTTAGCAATTGGTTAGGTCAGTTAGCCCCTCAGAATGGTCACACTAGAGGTCAGTGCCACTTGACCCCAAGCGATGATCTGGGACAAAGAGCTGTTGATTTTACCATTGTCAAAAGCAGGAAAGGGGGGGGGGATGGTGAGGGCAGGGAAGGTGGCAGTTAAGCTTTGGTGATGGCTTTGAATTGGTGGTGGTGAATAGATCCACGCAAGAGAGAGTAGGCAAGACCTGTGGGACTGTGAGATGAGTGGCACCTGAGGGCAGGTAAAGACAGTGACAGTGAAGCTCTAACCTCCTGTAGTCTAGGTGAGCAGAATGGCCCCACTGGATAGCTCATGAATAGCAGTGGGGAGAGGCCTTTTCAAAGCAGAGTAGTCCTCTTTGGAAATTTTCTGAATGCCACAGATCTTGAGAGGTTCAAAGAGCAGCTCTGCCATGACTTGACTGTGAGGGTTTTAGGAAGAGCTCGTCCCAGGAACGTAGGGTTGTCATCCACAAGGTTCCAGGGCCTCCCAGTAATAATGGCCTGCAGAGGGGAGCTCCAGGAACAAAACCTACCTGGCGTTCATGCTGTGTGCCCGTCTGTTTCTCGGCTTCTTTCCATTTGTCATCTCTGACTTTCACAGCCCATTTGCATAGTCACTTTCTCTCCATTTTAAGGATGAGGAAACTAAGGGTCAGAGAGGTTAAATCACTTACCCCAGACACATAGCTACTAAATAAAAAGCGAAACCTCCCAATAATTTATTCACTCCGCTATAGCTAATCCTAAGAACAGGGTGGACTGGAAGGGCCATAGATCTGTACAGAGTTAGGAATTATCAGATTGTGGGAAAGGGGGGAATGACAACATCCTATTATGTTGGCTGGAACTTACTTAAGAACACTTCTACTTTGACAGTGTGATATTATTTATGTGTTAGTTGAAATTATTTCTAAGTCTGGAAGGTTTCCTTCATGTGGAATTCCATCCCAGTTAGTGGTCAGCTCGAATTCCAGTCACTTTGGATTCCACTACTACAAGGCTTCTCTTAATTGGTGGCAAGATACCCAGCCCAGGTATCGATAATTCACATAAAGAACATTAGAAATGGACTCTCAGAGAGGATATTAGTGCCATTAGAGATATATTATTGCCTAAAGTATTTTAGAGACATGCCTCAGTTCATATGACTCCTCCTTGAGGAACTGTAATGTGTCTACTTGTTAATATGGGTGGGTTTTTTTGTTGTAATTTTATATATATATAAAATTATATATATATATATATATATATATATATATATATATATATATAGAGAGAGAGAGAGAGAGAGAGAGAGAGAGAGAGAGAGAGACAGAGAGAGACAGAGAGTTAGTTAGTTTATGAAGCAGAATTTGGTTTGAAATTTGCTTTCATTGTACCCTGGTAAGAAGATGTGGTAATAGCCAGTAGTTACCCATCTTTAAATTTCCAGACACCATTGTTATTTATCCAAAAAAGTTAAATACCTTGTGTGATTAAATTGGCCTAGTTTGGTTTACACTGCTTACTTCAGTGAGATGTGGGCACAGGTATTTTGGAAGAAGTGATTATGGTAAGACCATGTGTTGATCACTGCGGCCCAAGACTACTGATGTAAAAAATCTTAGCTATCAATGTAAATCAATGAATCATTTCTTCCTGAGTAGTACATTGATTCTGAGAAAATAACTAAGGGTCCTTAAGAAGAGTGCCTTTCAATGGTGGCTTTTTATTTGAGAAGTATTTGAATTGCCCATATACTAAGGATCATGCTTTGCAAATGTTTTCTCTTTGTATGAATTTTATGTATTTGTTGTTTATTTACTTATTTTCAGTCAATTATAAATGAATCCACCCTAAGGTAAGTTACTCCCACTTGTACATGATCCATCACAGGCTGCCCGGAAGTTTTCTTCCCAGTCTAATAGTGCTAGCCAATCCAAATCATGAGTTACCCATGTTCCTTTGCAGTGACTGTGTGTGGACAAAGGCCAACATGTCCATTGCAGACTAACTGTACTATCTTCAGGCTTCACAAAAATGTAGTTGTATTTAGGGTAGAGATGATTTGATATGAAGTATATCCCTAATTCAATTCAGTTCTAAATGTTCCTGCCCTGAATGACTATGGGGAAGCATAGAGTAGTTATTTATTCCTAGTAGATGAGAAGGGTACCTGAAATATTGCCTCTCTTTGATGTATTTGGAACTTTTGTAGCTTTCACATGATGGACAAGGTATATAGTGAATTCTCTTTTGCCGTGACTCACTGGTAGCCTCTTGGCTAACTAAAAGGCAGCATACCTATCCTGCTGCACTAGAAGCCTGAATTTATAGATGTATACTAGTCAAGCACTGTGCCCTGTGAGCCTTATCTTGAGATAACCCATCTTTAACTAGTTGGGCACAGGGCAACTCTTGTTCTTTTATGAGTAGTAAGGTGGCTCGCTCATACCTAGCCCTTCTTTACCAATTGACCAGTGTTGAGGAGTGATTCATTAGCCTCCAAGTAGCTCCTAGAGAGGATGGCTCTATGCCCTTCCCTGTGACAGGTGGTTAATTGCATCTACTAATGTAGAATGAGCTATTGTCACCTGGGATGTAGACTTTTAGAGTATTTAAATAAATCCAATAGTTTGCATGGCTTTTCAAAGATTAAAAGACATGATCGTGTATGATACTTGTTTTTATTCAATTCTTTGGAACAAATAGGGAGCAAAAGTGAGCATACAGTGAGGATGGATTAATATAGTGGAGTTGGGCTATTAATACACTGATCATATACCCAGTTGTTCAGGAGGGTCCTGGTTTAATGTCTGTTGTCCTGGAATTCTTTTAATTGTAGGTTCAATGAAAATTATGGAGTTTTAAGTTTAAAAACAACACACAAAAAGAGAGAGAAAAGCCTTATTCATGGCAGACATTTTATTACCTTTTGGCAAAAATCCTTGTACATGTAAAGATAAAAGCAAAACTTACATTTATAATTTATTTCATAGAAAGTCATTAAATTATATATTAACCATGTCACTTTGAGTACCTTTTCTAACTGGAGTCTTTAGCTAAAAACAAACAGAAAAATAAATAAAAACCTTACTTTGCTTACAGCGTTATCTTCTTTGACCAAAAGTTTCCGTGTACCTTAAAGATAAAAAGACAACCTACATTTAGAATTTATTTTAAACACAAATTAATTAGATCTCACTTTGATAATTTTTGCTCTATTTTTCTTGTCCAGTGTAAATCAAGATACTACCATAGATACATACATGTATTGTTTTGTTTTTTGTATCAAATATCAAATAATGTTACTTACTATGGTATTTCATACTATCTTTATTAATTCAAATAGGTAAACAGAAAGGGCACCTTGAAGCTTCAGCATCCTTGGCGACCACCACAAAGGCAAAATACAGATTTGCATGCAGAGAGATAACATTATCATAGTTTCAAGTTGTACTTTATTGCAGTTTGTGCTCTGGAGAAAATATAACATGGTTGGCAAAAAAAATAAAATAAAATAAAATAAAAAATATACCGTATTTGCCGGCGTATAAGACGATTTTTTGGCCCTGAAAAATATGCCTCCAAGTGGGGGGTCGTCTTATACGCCAGGTACACTTCAGATAGACTGCCCATAGTGCTTGCCCCGTGCCATAGTGGCCTCCCGATGCCCGCCCACTTCATTCCACATACCGTTCAGGCATCAGCAGCGCTGCTGGGTGTATGCTCGGCTGTGTGCGATTTTGCGAGTGTGGTAAATTCGGGTTACCGTATATTTCTTTACATATGCATTGAAGATTCGCGATTTTGCGCTATCATGGTACCTGTTAGAATGTTGAAGAGCTCGCACTTGCGCACTAGTGAGGTCCCAGGGAGATGCTGATGCAAGGGTGGACCAGACTGCTATAGTGACAGGGCGGGCAAACAGGGAGCAGGGACCAATCAAATCAGGCTTTGTATACAGCCAACAGCCAACCACAATACTGCACCATTGTACAGTACAGCATAGAAAATGTCGACCAGTCAAACCCCTATCATCCCTATCATGGCACCAGCCAAAAGAAAGAAGTATGATGCAAATTTTAAACTGAAAGTTACAAACTTTGCTAAGGAAAATAATAATTGTGCTGCTGCAAGACAATATGGAGTAACAGAAAAGATGGTTCGGGACTGGAAATCAAATGAGAAAGCATTAAAGAGTATGCCAAGGGGTAAGTGTGCATTAAGAAGAGGCACCCCACACTGGCCAGAACTCGAAAAACATGTAGCAGACATGGCTCAACATCACCAAAACGGTTATGTGGTGACACGAAATACAATACGCTTGTTTGCACTTCAGTGGGCCAAATCAAATCTGATATTGTTTTACCTTTTATTTGGTGTGTGGAAGGTGTGCGGAAGAGGGGGTAGTCTTATACGGCGAGTATATAACAAACTCTGTATTTTGAGTGGAAATGTTAGGGGGTCGTCTTATATGCCCAGTCGTCTTATACGCCGGCAAATACGGTATATACAGAGGTTGCACACAAATGCCCTAGATTACTCAGGAAACTTGTTTTATATTTTAAAAATAAGTAGGCAAATAAGGGAGATAAAATTTTGGAAATTGTATTGCCCCACAATAACAATGTGTATGCTATAGCTCATATTTTCTTTAAGGTGTTCACTGGCGTGTCCTGGATGAAGCGAGTGTATGAGTTACACCTCTTACTCTACACTTTGTTTCTGTTGATGAGTGTACTACTGAAGTAATAGGAAGAGCCATAGGTTCAGAAATTATAATGTTGAATGTTCTGGCTCCTGGAAAATAATGCAGGTCAGTGGGCCCAAAGCCACTTGAAAAGGATCTTGATTTTATATAATCTTTTCTGTTTAGAATTGTCCTCGCATGGAAAATTATAATTTTTACACTTCAATTAAAGAATTGTTTTTCTTTTATTTTGAAAATTACAAAATGACCATATGTGATAGGCTGAATAGTGACTATCAAGATGTCCACATCCTACTCCCTGAACCTGTGAATGTTACTTTATATGGCAAAAGGGACTTTGTAGATCTGATTAAGTTAAGGATTTTGAGATGGGGAGGTTATCCTGGATTATCTGTTTGGGCCCAATACAATCACATGTGTCCTTAAAAGTGGAAAATCTTTCAGGTTAGGTCAGACAGATGAGACTGCAGAAGAGGAGAGATTGCAAGCATGAGAGGGACTGACTCCCAGTTGCTGACTTTGAAGATGGTAGAAATGGGCCAAGAGCCAAGGAATGCTGGGGTCCTTATTACAGGGGAAACAGGAGGAGTTAGAGCTTTGTAGTAGTGAGAGATGGGACAATAGAAACAAGAGGTTGCAGTGGTATGGGGAAGGGGTCATGAACTAAGCAATACAGTCAAAGCTGGAAGCTGAAAAAGGTAAGAAAAATGATTCTCCCCTGGTTGGGGAGACTCGCCACACCGTGACTTTAGCCCACTGAAATGATTTCGAACTTCTGAGCTCCAGAACTGTAAGAAAATAAATTTGTTATTTTTAAACCTACTAAATTTGGGGTAGTTGGTTACAGCAATAATAGGAAACTAATACGCCACATTCACTGCAGAAAAGGTGAGAAATCCAGATAAGCCCCAAAATGGATCGGAATACTCAAGAGTTAAACACAGCTAACATTTTGGTGAATGTTGTATTAGATTTTTTTCCCTATAAGTAAAGATGCTCATCATAAGTAGCATATGGTTTTATTGGGTTGTTGGAAAAGTCATGATGCATGTTTGCGACAGATGGCACTAGTTCATTATTGGAAGTACTAGAGTCATTCGCATCCATGTTATTGCTATGACATTTGACAGCTGACAGTTCTAGCTTCATAAAATTGAGCGATTTGGTTGAGTTTTGGAGATTATACAAGTTGAAGATGGAAGACCAAACTGTGCATTTTTGCCATATTTTACTGTTTTACTTCCATAAAGGGAAGAACACCCATCAAGCTTGTGAAAAGTTGCATAAAGTTTACAGTGACAATGCTCTACAAGAGCGTCAGTGTCAACAATGGTTCACGAAATTCCCTGCTGGTGATTTTGATCTCAATGACGCTCCTCGGTCAGGGAGGCCCACCGAGGTTGTTGACGACAAAATAAAGGCATTGATCAAGTCAAACCCACGTTACGCGACACGAGAGATTGCAAAAATATTGAACATCCATCATTCAAGCGTTCAAGACCACCTGAAGAAGCTGGGCTATGTAAGCAAGCTTGATATTTAGGTTCTGCATGAACTCAAAGAAGTTCCTTTGACAGTGCGTATAAACATCTGCAATATGCCCATTAAATGTGAGGAAAATGATCCTCTTTTGAATTGACTGATGAGAAGTGGATTGTTCACAACAATGTGGTGCACAAACGGTCTTAGTGCCCACGTGATGATTCACCTCAAACAACATCGAAATAAGACATTCATCAGAGAAAGGTTATGCTCTCAGTGTGGTGGGATTTTAAAGGTGTCGTGTTTTTCAGCTCCTACCAAGGAACCAAACAATTCAAATGTGTACTGTCGGCAATTGGACAATTTGAACGAATCCATCATCCAGAAACATCCAGAGCTTGTTAATTGTAACGGAGTGTTCCAACGCGACAACGCGAGACCACATGCAAGTTTGATCACCCGTCAAAAATTATTGGAGCTTGGATGGGACGTGTTGCCACACCCACCATACTCGCCTGACCTTGCACTGTCAGACTTCCACTTGTTTTATTCTCTTCAAAACTCCTTGCGTGGTGTAACGTTCAATTCAGATGAGGCTGTAAATCAGCACCTTGTTCAGCTTTTCGCAAATAAAGACAGGTCCTTTTATGGATGAGGAATTATGAAGCTCACTGAAAGATGGCATAAAGTTATCGAACAAGATGGGCAATATATCATTGATCTTTGTTCTTTATATAAGTAAAAGACTTTTGAAAAACATAGACAAAATACGTCATGACTTTTCCGACAACTCAATATTTGCTCTTTTCATTTGATACTGCGTCTTTCTGTGTCAGTTTCTAAATATAAAATGTCTAGTGCCCTTGGGGGTAATTTTTATTTGAAGAAAAGGCTTTTCAGATATTCACTTTGGTTATAGAATTTAATATTCAAGTTATTAAAGTTACAGGTTCAGATATTAGTTTTAATCTTTCGAGTGCAACTTATGAATATTTTAAAAGTCTAACAGATTATAACAATCCCATTTAAGAACCTTTGAAGAACTAGTAGTATCCTTTACAAACTCAATTATTAATAATTAGATAATTTCAAACATTTTAGTGTATTTCTAAATTTAATATATTTGATTTCCTTTAAATACTACAATCACCTGTTTGCTAAACCTTTATATATTCTTATGTAACTCATACATTTAATAGATGAAAAGTAAATATGGTAAATTTTAAATTCTTAAATGTTCTAATGACTTACACATAAGCCAAAATGAGTTGCCTAATTATACATATAATATGCACAAAAGTATTAATGTTATAGCTCTCTTAAACATTTGTATATTTAATTTTAAATATTCCAATGTTTGAAAGATGTTTTTCCACCCTTGAAATAATTATGTGATCCCACACAATTTGGGGAGTTCCCTTCCTGTGTAAATTTTGCCGTTGTCTTCTTGGCTTGCTTAAGTTTGCATAAAACCTCAGTGCTTTTAGCTGGGACAAAGATTGTATCCTGTTGGCAGTGTAGATTAATTCTATGGAACCCTATTTGTGTCAGTGATTCTCAAGAAAGGGGATAATCATGTAACCCACATCCCTGGATTCACCTTGTCTATTAATTCCGTGTGTGGAAAAGCCTCAAATTCCCACCCAGGTTGATCATTTGATTGGATTTTGAATTTGGTTAGCTGTTAAGACATGTGAATCCCTTTTCTAACTACACTGAAGACCTTTGAATCCAATGGAATACTTTTCATATTCTTTCTTACTCTTAAGGTTACATAACTCTTAAAGATATTAAGGTTGTGATTGAATGTTGGCAGTCTCTCAGGGCTTTGTCTGACCATCTAGTCACAACTCATAAGATCATTCTAACTTGATGTCTTCTGTAAATAAAAGAATGGTCAGGGTACTACTTTCTGATGTCTGAATAGAATTGGTGTATGGATTTATTATAATGTATTTCACTTGTCCCTTACTCTTGGATACTTAGGATTCTTTCACTTTTTTTTTTTTTTTTTAGCTGAGCCATCCTGCCACCTGTTGGTAGCTCACGGCTGCTCAGCTCGGGCTGACTCGAACCACTGTTGCTCAGAGCTCAAACTCTTGAGCGAGCTCTTAACCAACTGAGCTACTCAGCCGGCCCCTTCTTTCACTTTTTAAAAACATCTTTATGCGTATGGCTTGGCTTATTTCCCCCACTTAAATATTATAATATTTGAACTTGTCTGTTAATATTTCCAAGATTAATATTCTTTTAACATATCGTTATTGTCTGTTGATATTCCTAAGGTTGATATTTAAATTATTGTTTTTATGTCAGAATTATAGTGATTCTTTGCTTTTTTTCAGTTTGAAAAGTACAAGTGCATAAGGTTTGGGGTTTTTCTGTTGTATTTAAAGAGAAAAAGTAAAGTGAAGCAAGTAGCAAGATGCAGAATAAACTGTTATATTTACCAGTCAATACTAAATCCATTAGTGGGTAGAAAACGTATGAAATGTATCTAGCAAATTCACACTGAACAAATAATAAGCTTTAAAAAATTATTAAAGTTTCCATTTTCCTGCTTTCTTTCATAAGACCTGGCCTTATATTTTCTCTATATAGCCAACTTCACTTTGATCTTTTAAAAAGCAGTTTAAAAAACACACACATTCCTATAAATATTTAAGAAAATTCCATAGAATAATTTCTTAGAAGTAAAATTTCACCCCGGTTTGGTCTTACTCAGTTTTCTATAGTGTTCTTTAGAAATTTGAAATACAAAAAACTGAGGTTTTTAAAGACATAAACGTGACTCATCTTTGACATGTCGATTCCCCTCCACCCCCAAGTTTGTCCTTTTGCAAAGGAATCAGTTGCACTGCTTATTAGGGCTGTCTTTCATAATTTTAAACATATTTTGATTGAGAAAACTTTGATTTACACATAGAGGTTCAGGGACCTCTTTATTGGATGGACTAAATAAGACTGAGTACATAACATAAGAATATAAACACTATACGGGCAGTGATCTTTGCCTGTTTTGTTTTGTTTTTTTCCAGGTGTCTAGAACTGTGCCTGGCACTGATGATTTGAACAAATGATTTGTCCCATTATTTACTGGTTAAGTTCCTAGAAGCAGAGCTGTATGCAAATTAAGTCTTTTGTTATACCCGGGAAGTCATTTCCACCTTTGATCCAAAATTATTATTCAAATAATTTTTTAAAAAGTGAATTAGGGGGCAGCCCATTTAGCTCAGGTGGTTAGAGCGCAGGCTCATAACACCAAAGTTGCCGATTCTATTCCCACATGGGCCAAAGAGCTGTGCCCTCCACATCTAGATTGAAACAACTACTTGACTTGGAGCTGATGGGTCCTGGAAAAACACACTGTTCCCCAATAAAATTTCTTGGGGGAAAAAAAGTGAATTAGAACTGTTTTGGGAGATAAGATATATTTAGGGAGAATGTTGGTGTATTATTTGAGGAGACAAATACAAAACCCTGGGATTTGAGTCTCCTCTGAGGAATTAGTATTCCTCTCCTCTAAGTGGGCCAAGGATTTAAAGCCAGTGAAAGCCTTCCTTCCTGAAAACATTTTATGATAGGGCCTGAATAAATATTTGTTGAATTGAATTGAGTCTTTGGAACAGAAGGAGGAGTCTCTTGTGGTTGTTAGCGGATACCTACGGTAGTTGAAATATTATGAAAGACACTTCAGTGTTTTACTTGTCAAACCTCAGCCTAATTTCCCTCTAGATTTAAAGAACATAGTTACGGGAACAATAAAAAAAAGTCTGACATATAAAACATAGTGAGTGGTAGGAGAGGTGATGATGGAGAGGAAAGAATAATAATGTCTTTTGGGGAAAAAAATAATCAGAAAAATAACACAAGCTCAACCAGTATTAGCTAGAAGTCCCTTTGCTGTTTTTGTTGTTTCCCACTGGCTTGTGAAGTGAATTTGAGAAACTGAGATGGGCTGACATTCAGTAGAGTGGCCTCCAGAGAGGAACTTTTTAAACAGTTAAGTCACTGGTTTGTCTGCTTTGATGTGAGTCAGTAGGATTACAGTTTAACATTTATGTTTCCTTCCATTTCCTGCCCATTCTTAACCTCAGTTACTTTAACTTTTTACTTTTTTACATGTAAATGGATGTGTTTTCTATGTCTTGAGTCAAATTACAGCTTTTAAAATTTACATTATGCTTATTTTTGAAAACTTTATTCATACTTTAAAATATTTATTGTATACTACATGACAGATGTTAAATTATATATCTATATCTTTTCGCCTGTATGTGTGTGTGTTTCTTATTTTATTTTCTGGAATTTTTAAAAGTCTTTCCCTAATTCTTTTTATTTTCTCCTCTTCATAATTTTAGTTCTTGACAACCCAGATTTACACCTCACACGTTTTAAATTTTCTGCCCTGCTGTTTGTGTCTTTTTCCCTTCATAGTTTACTTTCTCATGCAGTTTTAAGCCTTCTCAGACATTCTTAGATGTCTCATATATACTCACAAGTTGATTTTCTCCAGAGTCATAAACGTCACAGGGTGAATATCATATTTGATTTTCTGGAACCCTGTTGCTTTTTAACATAACATTCTTTGGCTGAAGAATTTGTGATCTCCCAAGTACATAACCACTTTACTTTGGGTAAACAGTTACATGCTGTAAGCCAGAAGTATGTGTAACTTCTGCAAGTCATTTTTGGGGACAGCTCCTCCAGTCCTGGGTGCTAAGCCAGGGAAGATGATACCCCCATATCACTCATTCATGGAGGTGAATGAAAAAGTAGCGATTTTGTAGCCATGTTTGAAACTATCCTGCATCTAGGCTACTTTGCAAGGATGATCCACATCTTTTCTGGCAAGATTTTATTTATAAAGAACTAAGAAGCCTATGAGATGAGGAGTGATCTCAGTTTGGATTTTCACAATGGAGTCTGTTCTCACTGGCAAATAGTTGTTTAAAGTCATTAAATATATGAGGTGTGATCACAAAATATGGTGAATATTTAAATTAAAAAAATATTACAGTAAAAGACATTGCCATTAATCCCCCTCAAAATACTCTCCCTCACTTCACTTTAGACACACTTATCTCATCGTTCTTGTCACTTTCTGAAGCAGTTCTGGAAGTCCTCTTTTGTGAGTGTCTTTAGTTGTACTGTCATGGCTGCCTTAATGTCCTGAATCGATTTAAAACATTTACCTTTTATGGTCATTTTGACTTTGGGGAAGAGCCAGTAGTTGCATGGTGCCAGATCTGGTGAATAAGGTGGATGAAGACACACCGTAATGTTTTTATTTGACAGAAATTGCCGTATACCAGAAGCGATGTGTGACATGGAGCCTTTCTGTTGTGATCAACTATGGTGAATGCTGTTGCCTAGTGCCATCCAACAGTAAGACAGAGATCTTCAATATGGGAAGTGGCCCATCGAACCTTAGTGAGTGACAAGTTTCAACTTGTTTGGTGCATTCAGTCGGGTGTGAGCTACAGTTGAGAGAAGGTGTGTTTTAAAGTGTGCCATAAATCATCCTCCATCATGACAACGCTCCGTGTCACACATCGCTTCTGGTATGGCAATTCTGTCAAATAAAAACATTACGGTGTGTCCTCATCCACCTTATTCAGGCACCATGTGACTTCTGGCTCTGCCCCAAAGTCAAAATGATTCAGGATCTCGAGGCAGCCACGACAGCACAACTAAAGACACTTATGAAAGAGGACTTCCAGAGTCCTCTTGAAATAAGTATGTTCAAAACAAGGGAGAGTATTTTGAGGGTATTAATGACAATGTGTCTTTCACTATAAAAATTTTATTTTATTTAAACATTCACCATATTGTTTGATCACACCTCGTATCTTTTATCCAGGTATTTTAAGAGTAGGACACTTGATATACAAAAAACTTTCCTCCTGTTTATTTTCAGATTATTAACCATAGCCCCTTAAGTTCCTTGGGGTGCAGGGACATTGAAGACTAAAGTCCCTGGAGGGAAACTAGGTTAAATTTTAGAAAACTAGGCCAAGTTCAACACTCTTGATGGTGTGGTATTATCTTCCTGCCTTTCCCTTCCAAGAATTTTCTCTTTGACTCCCTCAAAGCTTTGCTCTTTCATCCAAAAGGGGTCCATTTCACACAGTAAGTGTGATTGTGCACTCGAAAATTAATTTAGGAAGTGGCATCACTATCTGGAAGATCCAGAATATGATTAAACTGTCTTTAGAAAAAGTGACCATGTATGTTCTCTACAAATTATTAATTTATTGGCATTTTGACCAAACTGATTTCCAATTAAATATCTAAGTCTGGGCATTTTAGGCCAATGGTTTTACACTAGGAGCAATCAGGATTTAGATACTGTTCTTGTACCACCTTTTTAAAGTAGAAATTATATCTTTCAAGTTTATTAGTCTCACCTTGGCCTTTGAATCCATGAACAAGAATCAATTGTGAGCTAACCTGTTTAAACTCAGCACATAGACTTCATCATTAGGGACCATTGGCATAAACATCAGTAGGAATCAATGTCTGATAGCTTAAAATAATGATAGCAATTTTTGTTATGATGATGATGATGATTACCTTTAACATTTATCAGCCATTGATAACATTTAGCAGCCATTATTATACTCCTCTTTTAGAGGGCATACCTAGACTAACTCCTTTATGAAAGGGTAGATAACTACTTTTACCTTCATTTTACAAGTGAGGAAATTGGGGCACAGAAAGAATTGTCCAGGATTACATAGGCAGTGACAGAGTTGGGATTCAAATTTAGGCATGTAGGCTCCAAAGTTTATGTACATAACTGTACAAAGTCTATGTACAAAGTATATATATATATATATATATATATATATATATATATATATATATACAGAGAGAGAGAGAGAGAGAGAGAGAGAGAGAGAGAGAGAGAGAGAGAGAGAGAGAACATCTTTAACATTTCCAGGTAGATTAATAAATGTGAAGAACAATGGCCGCTCTTCCCTTTAGCTTGCTTTTTAATCATTTGATAATACTTTTGAATGAGCTGGGTGCCTGTTTTAGACAACACAAAGAAAATATTCTTTTATAAATGAATAAGTTTCATTATTTGGAATTTACAAGGAGCCCAGACTGGAGATAGACCCTGTTAATTATTGCCATACAGACGGGTAACTATAAACTTTTCTAAATCTAAATTTATTATGTTGGCAGATATTTCCAAGCTTATAATTTGTTTATAAGAAGCACTCATATATATGTGTATCTGTATATGTAATAAATATATCTGTAAAATACATATGTATTTGTAAGAACATATATAATTATATTTAAAATGTATGTGTATATTTAAAGTTTCCTGTGTCCTTCTCACAAATAGTTTATCTTGAAGAGTACATTAAGACTTCTTTGTTAAGCTTTCTTTGGATACTTTATTAGATTTTTATTTTCACTTTTTAATTTTGGACTTCATATACTCATCACCCAGCTTCAATAATTATCAAAATATAGCCAGTCTTGTTTCGTTGATAGTTAATTTCTTGCTCCCCGTCATTACTCTTTCATCCTCTTCTCCCCAGATTATTTTGAAGTTAAATATTAAAATTTATTTTATTTTATTTAAAAAAATTTTTTTTTTAGAAATTTTATTGGGGAGCAGTGTGTTTTTCCAGGACCCATCAGCTCCAAGTCAAGTAGTTGTCTTCAATCTGGTTGTGGAGGGCGCAGCTCCTTGGCCCATGTGGAATTCGAACCAGCAACCTTGGTGTTATGAGCCTGTGCTCTAACCAGCTGAGCTAACTGGTTGCCCCAAGATTTAGTTTATTTATTTATTTTTCCTTTTTAGCTGAGCCATCCTGCCATGTATTGGCAGCTCAGCGGCATCTCAGCTTTGGAATCGAACTGCTGTTGCTCAAGAGCACGCACTCTTGAGCGAGCTCTTAATCAACTGAGCCACTCAGCCGGCCCAAGATTTATTTTTAACCCAAGGTCTGGAGAGTCTTCAGAATGAGCTTTGGAGAGAATCCTGGTGTTGCAGTAGTGTTCTCTCTGAAGGGTGGGGATGCCTTGCATTTAGATGCTCAGCTTTGTAAGGCTCCTTACATTTTAGTTTTCTTGTCTGTTAGGATATGTGGCTCTCCATTCAACTGGCAACAGAGAAAAACTATTCTCCAGGCATTCTACTGATGGATGCCTGCTGCCTAGTAGTATCTCTTGTGAGAGCGATAGCCGTCCAGAGGAATTTCTCGTAGGACATACCGTCCATTCATTTCCCCAGATCTTTTAAAGTACATTACTGAATCAAGTTATATGAAAGAGTTGTGTGCCAAGAGGCACTGCACTACGGAAATGAAGGATTACTTCTGGCGATGCCATGAACCCCTTTCTAGGTTCATGGTATAATCCTGTGAAACTTCCGTCTAAGGTAAGGCCCAATACATTGCTCATTATAATGCACTCTTCTTTGTGAGGAACCTGGGGTAAGTTTTCCTGTTAAATTTTAAGTCCAAGAATAGTTGTTCCTCTCCTGAGCTATTTCTATGCTTTTAATCTCACTGACAGTGTGAAGTGTGAAATTAACATTTTCCCACTGTATGTTGACTGCCCTAAAAGTTACAGCCAAAGTTGGGCCCACAGAACAGGTGTATAGGACATTGTGGCATAGATTTTAAAATTTGTTCCTACTTTCTCATTGTCATCACCCTTGTTTTTCTTTTTCTCTTTTCAGTTAAGACAGCATATAAACAAATTAACAAAATCCTAATAGTGGTTATACCTCTAGTTTGGGGTAAAAGAGATGATTTTATTATTTGCTTTTTACTTTTCTAAATTTCTTACTAAACTGCAATTCCATTGCATCTTGCTCCAAGTTCTGCTTTGTACCCCATGAGAACAATGACAACATGAGAGTGTGGAAAGAGAAAACTGGCTCACAAGTGGAAGACCCCGGTTGCAGTCTTACACAGATGGGCATCTAGTGCTTACTGTACGCTCTGTTCTAAGCACGGGAGATGTAAACTTGAACAACTTTAGGATCCTTGTAGTTTCCTAACTTCTTAATCCTGTTTCCACATCTGAACAATGTGTCATCTAACAGGGATCATAATACCTGTTGTTCCAGGGGTAGTTGTTGCAACGAACAAAAGAAAAATGGCTCGAGTGAGTATTTTTGAAAAGGGCCCAGCCACCTTCTAATTAGAAGGTAATATGATTGAGTTAAATAGTTTGACATTTTCATGTTACTGTGGATCAGATGCAAATGTAAGTTGATTAAATGATAAATTTGAAGTTGAAAACTTATAGAATTAATGGACTCTTTATGCCTTACCTTTTAAACTGCTTTATAGTAGGGTTATGATAAAGATTTATTTTTCCCTTTCCAAAGCCAAGGGTTTTTATTAACCCCCTGCCTCTCACTATGAGCTCTTTGAAGGAATAGTTAAGAAGAGGAGCCTCGCTTGAATCCTTTTTCTGCTACTTGCTTTCTGAGTAACCTTGGGCAATTACTTACGATCACAATTGTCTTTTCTGATAAATGGGGGTAATAAATGTCTATGCGTCATAGTAACTATTTTATAAGACTAATCATGCAGGTTAATAATGTCCATAGAACACATAGTGCTTTGCACATACTAGCAGTATGATGACAGACACATCCATAAATTATGAATGTCATAATTTCAGGCCTGTATGGGCAAAACCCTAAATGGTAATTCTTATTTTACGTAAACAACCTCTCCATGTTAAAGGGTGTATTGTGTAAAAGAAATTGATTCTACAACTTTCTGACAAGGTTTGAAAACTGGAAAACTAATTTACATAATGGTAACTCTCGGGAAGAAATGTTTAAATTTTATTTACAAATGTATTTAAATTCAGCGTAATGAAGAGGAAAAACTGAGGGTTGCTAGTTGGGAGGGGATGAGGATAAAGACGAAGGGGAAGGGACGAGACAACATAAATTGGTAACTACAATATGGCCTCAGGGATAGAAAAGACAGTCTGGGGAATATAATCAATAATGTTGTAAATATGTTTTAGGGGGCCAGATGGACTCATGTTTTGTTAGGGAGACCACTTCATAGATGGTGTAGAGACTGTGTAGAGACGGTGCACTGTNTGGAGTAGAGTGTGGGAATGGAGTCAATGGAATTGTAATAGATAAGCATGATATCGGGGGTGGGAGGGCAGTAGATGGGGGAGGGGGGTTGTTTCTGTGCGAAGGATGAAAAGGATAAGTATTGCATTGTTCTGTACATCTGAAACTAACAATAATAAATAAATAAATAAAGTCAGTGTTATGAAAATACTGTATTTATCTGATACGTAAACTGCATTCTACTGGTGGGTGCTTATTGATTCTTAGTGAATTCTGAATTCAATTCAAAGTAGCAAGTGCTAACCTTGATACAAATATTTTCATATTTGCATCATTAGAATTTGCACTTTGAGAATTTCATAAATATTAATAAACTAAACTTCAGAACACTTCAGTGATTAAGGTATTGTGAACCAACCTTCTGGATGAGTATTAAAATTTGTGAACCCGCAGATATTCTCTGCTTTCTGTCCTCTAAAATAGCATCCAGATAAGAGTCTTTAATATTGATTTGTTCTTTAAAATGTATCTCACTTTATTTTTGTTTTAAAAGAAATATTGAGAAATATCTGTAGTAACTAGCAAAGGAAGGCTCAGGCAGTTTTTATCTGTGGACACAAACGATGTAATCATTTGGACTGGATTGGAGCCTGTTTAGTCAAATTCTCAACCAGCTCAATTAAAAACAAACCCAATATGACTAGTGGTAACAGCAGCTTGTATTTCAGTCAGAATGATCAGTCTATTCTAGTTATGTTGGAAGATGTGACACAGATGAATTGATGATGTACTTTGTCTTAAGAAGTGAATAGCCAAATGAAGTGATGAAATGTGATATATTTTACATCTTATCCATCAAAAGCACCAGTAGTTGAATAATGTGAGATTTGTTTATTCAGTAAACATTTTGTAATGTATATTTATTGCCTTAGGCACACACAGATCTGTTGATGTAAAAAGACCATGCCCCTCCCTGAAGACTCACAGATCACTCCAAGTCTTTCTTAGACACGTTCGCTAAATGTAGTGAAATTTTTTGAATAATTTTTAAAAGAGAAGTAGCCTCTTTTGCTATTTCAAGCTTAGATTGTTATTATATTTAATGACCTGCATAAACATTATATAGAGTCTCTGACTTCTTGTCTTTATGTGCAAAAATACACATAAATGTAGAACTGCAAAATACAGATTTGAAAAGCTGGATATACTACTGACTTTGGAAACACAACAAATAACAAAAAACTTAGTTTTTGAATTTGCAAAATTAAGAAACAATTAGCTGTTTTAGTATAAATTCATTTTAATTTTTTTTTTTTTTTTTTTTTTTAGCTGAGCCATCCTGCTACCTGTTGGCAGCTCAGCGGCTGCTCAGCTCGGGCTGGACTCGAACCGCTGTTGCTCAGAGCTCAAACTCTTGAGCGAGCTCTTAACCAACTGAGCCACTCGGCCAGCCCCTCATTTTAATTTTTAACTTGTTTTAAATTTAAAGGGGTAACAGTATGACATACGTCATATTTTCATTTACGTTTCAAGAAACATAGGTGGCTCTATATTAGTAGGCAAGATTATTTTTGAGAAAGCACCTCAATATATAAGAAAATACTAACTGCAAGTGTTTGAAAATTAGTATTCGGAATTTAACTTTTACCAAAAATCATTGAGAACTGCCAAAGAAAAGAACTTACCAAATTATTGAAAAACCTTTACTTCCCCCTAGATTTTAAAGTATTTTATGTTTGTCTTCAAGTGTTACAGCATATATGACCAATATACTCGTATGTTCCATTACTTTAACATTAGAGCTCATCTCCTCAAGAAAGAAAAGCAGTATTTTCTATTTTTGCATAAATGCCCTCCAAATCAAACTTCGTGTGCAGATAATGCTGCAAAGATCTTATTTTCTGATAACTGGGCATGCCACTCTCTTCAGCAATAACCCAGCTTTTCTTGGGTGGTTGAATAAACTTTTTGGTGGCTCCTGTTTTGCTTGCTAGTTTACTACAGCTATAGTTCACTGAACAGTTAGTTAAGCTGTCAAAATACTATGAGATCATATGAAAACAGTTAGTTTCTGCCAAGTTAGTCAGTCTTTCAGAGATACAACTCTAATTCCTAATCATAACTTTAGAAAAAAGCAGACTAGGCACCTACCAGACGCGCACCACTTGACCTGTTTTCTTTCCTTTTTTCTTCTGATCTTAAAAATGCTGTGAGGTTGGAACTGTTCTCATTTTACAGGACTAGGAAACTGTGAAACAAAGAATTTAATAACAAGGCTGCAATTCGTAAGTAGCAAAGGCCGGTTTGCTCCCAAACACTTGCTTTCCCACTGGATCATGGTTCCACACCAGAGATCATTGCATTGCGACACACAGAGTTGCCTTCAGTATGAGATTTGTCATCTGGTCCAGGAAAACATGCCCCTTCAAAATGAATTGGATACATCATAGCTGTTTGTGGGGTTCCATCATTGTAGAGAGTTAGTGGGGTCTTTGGATCACACCTACCTCCCCAGTAGATACTTCCTTTTTGTTTTTTCTGGAAGAGTGTTTCCTTTTGATTCTTTAAAAAGAAAAATCAGTTCAAAACATAAAAACATTATATAATACTTCCCTATGTGGTGAGTTTTAAACCTAAGGCTAAATGCCTGAGTCACACAGTTTATTACCAAATATCCTCCAACTTAAGATGGACAATTTTAAGATTTCTGAAATTGGAGAATATCTTACCTTTGTGGCATTATGAAGAGTTCTTTCTTTCGTTAGCAGTGTGACCTTGGGCAAGTAACTAAGTTTCTCTGAGTCTTTTCTCTGGAAACTTCTGGAAGTACCTCCTGACTTTCCTACTCCATCTGCTTATTGGGTAGATCTACTGAGACAAAGTAAGCTGTTCAGCACTATAAACATTTAACATTTGGGCTACTGGCTCTCAGCTATGAATGTTCATGAGAGTCATCTGCTGAGTGTGTTAAAAAGGCAGAATCCTGGGACTCACTCCCAGTGATTCTGCCTCTGTGGGTTTGGGGCACAGGAACATGCCATTATAAAAAAGGAGATTATGCCAATAAGCATGTGAAATTTTGTAATAAAAATGCACATAAAACATCTTTGAGAGACTAGTTTTCACCTGTCAAATCAGTAAAGATGAAAATTGGTATGGGGAACTGTCTATTCTTGTGATCCATGTGAGTATAAATTTGGAATCACCTTTTTGGAGACTAGTCTGGGAATATGTATTAAAAGACATAGACATATTCTTGCCCTTTGAACTAGCAATTCCATTTCTTTAATTTTTTAAAATGAAAATCCCACATGTATGCCATCATAGGAGTATGTGCGGGAATGTCCATTACATCGTTGTTTATGGAGGGAAACATACTGCAGACAACTCAAATATCGCATAGTAAGGAACTAGGTAAATGAATTATGTTATATGCACACAATGAAGAATTATGCAGACATTAAAATGTAAATGTGGAACTATATTTTTATTTACATGAAAGATGTCTGGCATATGGGTGAAGAAGGTTTATAAAATGTATAAAATGAATCAATTAAAACTTGTATATGTACTTATAGGTCTAGAATGATGCTCTGATAATCTAAAATGGTAAATGATTAGTCTCTAGCTGGTAGAATTATAGGTGTTTTAATTTTTATTATGTCATTTTAAATAAAATATGGACAATTTATATATTATAATCAGAAATACAAGAAAGCCATTTATTTTTGCTTTTAAAGGGAAAATATTTAGGGAACGTATGTTATTGATTAATGCCATTATTTTCTCTCATATTTTGTGTTTATAGCCCCTTCCAACCCCCATTATTCTGCGAAACATAAAAATTGGTGTGTTTTCTTCAAAGGCTCTTAAAAGAAGACTCACTTGTGTGTTAGTTGTGGTGACAAAAGGCAAGGGGGTTCCTACCCCCTCCCTGGTTTTTGTATTTAATTCTCATGATAAATCGGAACATCTTGAAGCTTAGCCCTTTTAGAACATGTTAAATGGCCTAAATAACTAAGGCCTAGACACCGTAATGTAATGTGCTTTTATTTGGTTGCCACACATCTTGTTTGTTTTGTATTGTGTTTGCCCAGCTTTAGAGCCACACCTGAAGATTTTGCTGATCGAGGGAGAAATCAGTCCATTCTTTTTATTTTCCTGATGGCTTACTGATTATCCGGGAGAGAAAACCGCTGAGGTCCACTTCTCCTGTCACATAAGCATATACTCACTGTAGGAAGGGAAGGCAGATCTGTGTATAGGCTAATAGCCTTGCTGGGGAATGTTTGTGTGTGTGCATGGGTGTGCACATGCTCGTGTAGAGGCTTTAAGAACCTGATGGGCGGGAAGCACGAATGAAAATGGATTTACTGAATTTAAGAGGAAATGTAAATTTAAGAATTTAAGAGGAAATTTGCCTTTAAATTCTGGCTTAGGGTATTTACTGCAGAGGAAAATCATTTAAATTCTCTAGGTTTTGTTTTCTCATCTACAAAATGGAGATAATTGTTCCTGTACTATCTTACGGGGTTTGGAACATGTTGCAGTCATTTAGTACTTTGTCCTTCCTTCATTCATTTGTTCTACAGAGCTATACTGAACACCTGCTGTAGATGAGACAGTATTGTAGGCACATGGTCTCTCCGTGAGTAAAACAGACAAAACCCCTGCTCCCTTGGAGCTTAGTGGGTAGAGATGAGCAATGAAAAATAGGAATAATAAGTAGTAAAGTATACGAGGATGCATTCAGGTGAGAGATGACAGTAACTTGGATGAGAGGGAACAATCCAGGTGGTGAGAGGAATCTGTGAAGCACAACGTAAGTGAAGGTGTGTTTATTCTTCTGAAAATGGTATTGAGCTAGAGAGTATCCATTTCTCAAATTTTTTCTTCAGGCCTTAGAATTTTAAATATAATAGTGCATGCGTGTGCGTGTGTGTGCATGCATGCACAGTGTACATATTTTAACATGTCTATAAATTAAACGCAACATTAGCCTTGGACTGCTTTTACTAACGCTCTTGTGAAGAAATTAGGTTTTAAGGCTCAAAAAAGGTTATTTTTGTGCTTCCTCCGATAGGTCATATAGCACATGATCCCGGGGTGATTCAGTATTTCTTATTTCAGGATTGAGATGTTATTCTCAATACCACTCCTCTCTCTGTCCCCTTTCTGCTTTATAATCACCAAGCGTCGTCCGTTGTGTTTTCAAATGGTATCTCAAATCTGTTTACATTTGTCCATTCCAACCGCATGGTCCTAGACACCATCAGTTTTGCTTGTACTGCTACTATCCCCATCCATTCTCTACTTAGCAAGCAGAGGATTTTGTACAGATGCAAGGCTTATCTGTGTGAAACCCTCCAGTGACTTCTGTCGATTATTCTCCACAGACCTCTGTCCATTCTCGGCCTTTCCCTGCCTTGCTCTGTACCTAAGAAGGTGCGACTGCATCACCGGAACTCTTTTGGCTTCTAGGTTCCCCCTAAGGATGCTATACCCCTCCCTGCACCTAGGATGAAGTCCATAATTCATGGCATGGCCAGTAATCTGCATGGAAGGCCCTGCACTATCCGACTGATCTCCAGACACTCGTGTCGCTTCTTTGCCCATTTCTGGCTCTGACAGTTACCTTGCGGTTCCTTAAAGACCCCAGGCCCCTTTCATCCCCTTGCTTTCGTACATCTCATCCCTTCTGACTGGACCACTTTTCCTCCATCCCACTTCCACTTCACTTGTCTCACCTTTGTTCATCTTGAATATCTCAGCTTTAGTGTTCTGTCCTCAGGGAAACTGTTCCTGGTTGTACACTCCCTTTCTCACTAAATTTTCTCTTTGTACCAGGTGGCATGAATATATATAAATATTCATGCAACTATTTGCATAATGCTTCTCTTCCATGCTAGATTCCAGGCTTCATGAGGTCAAAGATAGGAAAGAGTTTGTTTGTCTTTTAAATCTCTGCCTCAGAGGCAGTACTTGGTATATACAGAGCACTCGCTAACTGGTGAATGCATTCAGAAAGAGAAGATAATTGTCTGATGTGAGCTGACCTAAAGGCTGAAGTGCATTTTCTATGCTGAGTAGAAGATAGACTTGTCGCTGCTTTTACTACAGCAACTAATTAAACATTTCTCTGCCAAAACACTGTTTTTCCTTTAGTGCTATTACATGTTACAGATACATTTCATTTTGTACAATTGCTATGTTTCTGAAAAGTCAAGGATATTTGGAACCCATCTGAGGTACAGAGAAGGTTTCAGGCTAAAGGAAACCCATACAAAATCACTGGTTAAATGAAACATTCCGAGGTATACAGCTATCCTCCAATGGATAAATTTTGTAACAAAGTCAATGTGGGAGCACAAAAATGATGATGTTCTGTAAAGCTGAAAGAGAATTGTTAAGACAAAGACTGCAGAGTAAAAGGAAAGGAAGAGGACAGAGTCTAAAGAAACAGGACAACAGACATGGCAGCGTAAGAATGAGGTCAGTGAAAGGAGGGACTCTCATCTGCAGAAAGCAAGCCTACCTAAGGCTGAGTGTCAAGACATTTCAGAGATCATCTGAAGCAATAGCAAAAAAATATAGGGAAGCTGTTTAAGAAAGAGAAAAAAGCTGCAATGAACATCAGAGCACATATATCTACAGATAAATGTGTTCAGATTTTTTGGGTACATTTTAATTAAAAAAAAGAAAAAAGAGAGAAAACAAAAATCTCTTGTGTAGTCTAACCAAGAAAGTATATAAATGAAAGATTTCCTCTCTCACTTAGTCCATGTAGTAGAAAAGACATTCATGAAGTCAACTAAAGTGAGTATCAATTTTAAAATTCTGAGTCTTTCAAACGAAAGCGTAAATAGCACGACAAATGTTATGCATTGTTATTTAGTTCCATGGCAACCACTGGATCAAACAAGCAAACACGTATAATGTTCCTGTAAGCTTTTACTTTTCACAGCTAGTTTTAGTAATTATTAAGGAAATTTCAATGTGTTAGTGTAGGGTCAGACCTCGGAGCAGAACTAGCAGAACTGCCACTAGACCTAGAACTAGAACCCAGGTGTGTGCCTTCTTCCTCTGCTGGAATTGGTACTCATGAACTCAGCAGTACTGTGTGAGCTCCTAGGAACCACAGGCCAAAGAAAATAATGTCAATAAGACATTTCTAATTTTCAGTTTTGAAGTTAAAGGTTATCTATTTTTTTCATATGCTTATAACTTTTGTGACTGGCATTATTGACATTTTTTTTCTAACTTTATGAGCAAAGTTATATTTAACAAATGGAAATTAGGGAGTGAAAGCTGTGGCAACAAATATGTGGGTGAAGACAAAAAGGATGACATTAATAAGGTTTGGAAAACAAAACTAACATAAATAATTCTAGTTATTTTAAAAATAAAAATAATCCCAATTATTTTTAAAAAGATTAACTCTGGTCAGTACCACCTTCAATAAAGTATAGCTTTTAAATATGAAAATTTGATTTTGCCTATATTAAACTACTGTTACATGCATTAAATATTTCGGAACCTGATCTACATTTTTGGTATGAAATTTTACTTATTTTGTATTAGAAAATGAACATTTAGTCTCAGAATATTATAACTCGGCTTATCTCACTGATTCATTTTTAAAAGTTTGAATTGTACCCTGAGAAGGTCTGTTAAGAGCCATTGTGAAGCAAGTAAACAGATACCATTATTGAAATACATATGGTGTTCTGACTAAGTATTTCAAAATCATGGAGCTGAATGGAACTTATTTTTGACTTTGTGAAGAAATAAGTCTTTGATGGACATTCTAAATTGTGCTTCTATTCCAAAATAAGTTTTGTGGCTGTAACATTCTAGAAATAGATGTGTTTGGTAGAAATGTTGACATTCTTATTGGTAAGCAATGAATGAAGCCACCTAGAATTTTAGTGACCTTCCTTCCAGTTGAATGACTATTCATATTTATTATTATCAATTCTAATAATAATCAGTTTTAGAGTGCCAGCTGGGCACTGTGTAATATTTGATGTGATCTCCGTCTAATGGGTCCATCTCTAAACTCACACGAAAGCCAGTACACCCCTGAGAAGATGACTCAGCTTTGAGCCTGTACTTTTCCACAAGTTAAAATATGATAGGAGGTCAGGACGTATATATCATAGAGTCTGTAGCATTAAGTCATTCTTGGCACTGCAAAGGGAGGTAATTTTTGGAAGACTTTTATTATGAGGTCTGTCAGCATGGCAACTGTAAAACAAACTCCTGAAAGAAATGATGCCTAATACTCTTTTGTCATTTTTTTTAAATTTGGTATGGATGGCCAGAAATGATGCCACATTTAGCAGAAAGAGGCACTGAAGATTGTTCTTGAGACAAAGAGAGACGTCTTCAATAGTTTGGCTAAAATGTTTGGAAAATTTGAATCCTTAACTGAAAAGGGAAAACTCAATTAACTATTATTTATCTAATGGTCTACTGTGTACTTATCAAGATGTTACTCAGTACGTTGGGTTTTTTTTTGTTGTTTTTTTAAGTGGAAGAAAGAACGGTTATGTGCATAGACATGGATGATGAAATGAAAGTAAAGTGCTGAAGAGTTGTATGTACAAAACAACATCTGGAGACTGTGCGATATAACATCCCCAATATATTAAGAGGACATGTAGTTTTGGTGAAACTAAATAATTCTTAGTTTATGCCAAAGTGAGGTCATTATTATTAATACCAAGGCAGTGAATTAAGTGACATATTTGCTAGCATTGGTGGGCATTAAAACTTTTGATGAAAGTCCTTTAGAAATTTCAAGAGTTGAATAAGAATCTTTTAGAAGTTTTTTTAAAAAATAAATTTAGATTAGAGTATTTTGGTATGTTTCTCTATGTATGTCTTTGTAAATAGCTAACTCCATGTAAACCCTGTTTCAGAATTTTAATTCCACCAATATGTCTCCAGTACCTTCTGTTTTTCAGGCAATGTATATTTTCTTTAAGGACTTAAATAGGGGTAAGGTACACACACACACATAGTAAGGCAAACAAAACAATCCAGGAGGAGATTAAAAAAAAAAATCTAAAAGTTTACCACACATCAGTAAATACAGAACCCATGGCCTGGAGAGAAAAAGAAGGGTAAGCAAGAGCTATTCAGTTAGAGGGATCAGGAAAACCTTCCCGGAAGTCAGCATTGCAATAGACCTTGAAAGGAGAGGCTTATTTATATATATGATGATGGAGAAGGGAGAGGTGTCACAATTTTAGATAATGGACTATAATAGTATGATAGTGCATGTGTACGTTATGCTAGGGAGGGAGAAGAAAACCCGTAACTAGGTATTTCATTGGGTTTTTTTTTTTATTTCTGCTGCTGAATTGGGGCCAGAGGCTGTTGCCATTTGTGGTGGCTCTGCTTTACATGAAAAAAAGCCACGCACTCCATTTCTGAGCAACACCACCAGTGATACTTATGTTTCTTCAAAGTAACTTTTCTGACTGCTCGTTCCACAGCTGCCTTTTGGGCATCCTGCTACATCCCTGTGCCATACGTGTTCCCGTGATAGGAGGTATTGTGCGTTGGTGCACTTCTCCTTGATAACTCCCTGGTGTCTAGAACAGTGCCTGGGCTATAGCAGGCACTTGTTAAATACTTGGTTAATGTTTTGGTAGGGATTCTTTCTTGATATTTAATCTCAGGTGTATTTGGTGTGAAACACAGTTAAAATTTATCATAAGAAACTGTGACTGTGATAATAGATATAACTTCCAGTTATATGAAGCATCTAATTTTACAACGGTGAATTGGTTTCATAAAAAATTGCACATTCTTGTTTATCAAAGTATGCAGTGTGCAGCAGCAATTACGTTTCTTTGTAGAGTGGATTTCAATTTTTACACTCATCCATTCATATGCTATTTTGGCAATGTCTTATCTTGGAAGGGTTATTGGAAGATTTCCTTTTCTTGGAAGATACTTGGATATTTTATCTTTAACCATTTTACTGGGGAAAAAAAGGCAAGTCAAGGGACTTGTTTGAGTTCTGTGATTGTCCTTTAAGTATATCTGAATTTTCTAAGGTTATTGTCTAACACCTTCATTCTCTACATTGTCAAGAGTTTTCTCATTCATATCTGTCTGTCTATCTATCATCTATCTATCCATCCACCCACCCACCCACCAACCCACCTACCCATCGACCCCCCTATTCATTCATCTATCATTTATCTCTTATCTACACACACACACACACACACACACATACACACACACACACACACACACTTGTTTTGGATAACATTTATTATGTCAGGTACTGGGCCACATTTGTTATTCCTCCCAGTATGTTTGCTTTATAGATGAAGAATTAAGGATTAGGGTACTGAGCTCTCTTTATCAAGAGTAAATAATTAATAACTTATGGTCAAGAATTGAATCTAGAGGGATTCTTTATTTGATGGAGTTCTCACTTTCAAAAGATGTCACCCAAATATTTATTCTTTTACTTATAACAGGTTGGGAGAATTCATAAAAGTTCTCAACAGTAATAAAAAATAAAACACTTGTAATATTTGAACATGTCAGAAACTAGCAGCTCTTTGCTTTATCTTAGGAGAACAGAATGGTACGTGGACAGAACTGCATTTGATAAAATAATGGCAAGTGTGAAAAGACTACTGTGGTAGTATCAGTAATGTAAGCATCTAGGGATTTAAGAAGTTCATACGTATAATAAAGGGGGCACAAATTACTTGAGAATCTTGTTAGGGAACTACCAAGGGAAGATTTTTAGTTTAAGTGATTTCCTGTATTTTTAGGGTTAAAATTTTTCCAAAAGTTTCCCAATTGAAGGTCAATGAGAATGGACAGGATTGAAGTATATCTGTGAGTATCTTAGAGGTTGACATTTTCAGATTAGAATTCCCCAAATACCTGGAGTCTTGACAGCTATTATTATTGCCAATATTCTCAGTTTACAACATAGGGTATACTTTTGTGCTTCTGATAATTTTTGGGGGGGTATGACTATGTAATATTTCATCCCCAAAGTGAGCAGTTTCTATAGTGAAATGCTCTTAGCTATTTTATGCTAAAGTAGCATAGGCCTTTGACTTTTCTGTGTACTTCTTGTTTTTGGCAGCACATAGCATACTATTGTCTCACCACAATGTAATTTTACATTATTTGTGTGATTTTATAGTTGATGTCTGTCTCCTTTATTGGACTCTGTGCTTCACAAGGACACTTTCCTGCTTCCTTCTGTGTCTGCAGAAGCTGGAAGGGTGTCTGGCATAGAATATATATATGCTCTGTAAATTCTTGTTGAATGAATGAAAGCACTGTTGAGAGAGATTTTTAGAGTGGGCTCGATGAGACCCCATTTTACAAAATGCCTGTTGTTTTCTAAATGCTCAAACACCATTTGTAAAGGATAGAAGTGTCATTTAGCAGCCTATAGTTCTTAGATGATACCTTTCCTATTTTGAAAATCCTTTTTTGATTTACTGGAATTAATTCATAACTGAAAGCACTTAGGTCTGTTGACTTCTTGTCTAATTTTCCTAATAATTTTTTTCTTTGAAGAAAATAGCATGATGTATATTACTTTTGCCTATATTTGCAGATGAGGAAATTAGGGTGAAATAATTTTTGTGGTCAATTAGCTAATAATTAGTAGGAAGATATAAATAATTATATTCATTTATCTTATTATTTTACAAAGAAGAAAACAACCACTTACTTAGTGGTTTTCAGTTGCTTCTCTATTTAGATGTACAGTTATACTAGAAATAATGATGCTGTTATTTCATTTTCAATACATAACTTTTATTTTTTATGTCTATGGTATTAGTCAAAACTTCAGAAAAAAAGTTTAAAATATGAACAACAGTATTTCTAGAATACTAGGGCTTCATTATCAAGTAATGTTGTTAGCTGTTGTTTCATCTAGACTTTTTTTCATGTAAATGGAAACTTTTTTTTCATTATTCCTAATACTAATAGGTGTTAGTATATTACCTGAAGAAGCATTGGGAGAGATCATAGCACCTACAAAACTTAATAAAAAATTTGGTTTGGGAATAGACTTTCTAATTTAGATTTGAAACTTAATTGCCTTTACGACCGTAATTCCAATCATATTAGGCTAGCAGTATCACGAGCTCAAGAACTAAAGGACTAGGGCTATACTTTCAGTAAGCTTAGCCTGAGGAGAACCCCACCATGGAGCATCTGTGGGATGTTTACACACTTTAGGAACATAACTCAGGGGAGAGGCGAAGATATATGTTTCAAAGATTTAGGTCACTCTAACTACTTGTATAATACAGGGCTGGCTTTGCCCAGTTTTACTCACCAACTTATTTTCACCTTATAAATTGTATGCTGTTTTGTGAATGTTTAAAAAATCATTTTAGAAGCAGGGTTGAGCATATATCAATAAATGTTGGGAATTTTGGAACTAGGTGAGCTAGTGTTGTAGTAATAATAAATTATGCATTACGTAGGAACTGAGTTTTTTATTTATATGGCATACCTGTTCTTCCCATCACTCCTACACCTTTTTTCCTATTGCTATGTAGAATTTGATTTCCATTACCTGTGTCAACCCTGTTGGTCAATATGGATGTCACAGATTTCCTCAAATATCGCTTATGATTTGCTGTCCTGTTAACCTTGAATTAAACCACTTAGGTTTGAATTTTTTTTTCTTCTCTTAAACATATTCGTTTACTGGAATGCAACCTATACCGGGTCTCAAACATCTTCCTTCATGGGATCCCTTTCTAGCCTATTCCATGTAAAAGTTGATACATCTTTCTATAGACCATCTTGTATTATGTTTTTTCCACTCGTTTGGCATTTATACGTTGGCTCAAATCTTATTGAATGGGGCTCATATCACTTTATGACATATTACATTGTATATTAATAACAAGCTTTTCTTTCTTCTTGATTTGAATTCAAGTCTTTGAGGAAAGGCTCTATACCTTTCATATCTGTCAAGGAGCCTAGTGCTGTTTCTTCTATAGATTAGATGCTCAGGTTTTTCATAATATTCTTGTCCTCATAAAGTAGATAGCCTATTTAATACTTATTTGAAAGAAATATTGCTCCTACTGCATCAGTAATATGGACATATTAAATACACATACACACATAGAATCTTCATGCTTTACAGCAGGCATTCATTGTGTTGACTTCCCTTTGTGTACCTGTGTCATCTCTACTGGAAGACAAGAGGAAGGGAGGGCAATGGTGACAGTAGGCTGCCATAAAACTTCATCTATGTCCACCCCCAGGGCGCTCAGACTTGCTTCCTGAGTTTTTTTTTTTTTCCCCCATGTAGTTTGAGCTGATAGTAAGCATTAGAACCATCTCTAGAAGATTTTATATTAACATTGGCAAGAAACAAACAATTGGCATAAGTCTTATTTTGCATTACACTTTTGGTGCATCGTCCCTGGGAAAATGATGCTAATCCTCACCATCTGCAGCTACCAGATGTGCCATTGAGAGGTGCACAAGTTTCTTTCCAGAAAACCGCCTGATGTCAAACATCAATCATTGTTTTTTTTGTTGTTTTTTTTTTTAAGATTTTTATTGGGGAATTGGGGGGATGGGAACAGCGCTGGGGAATTGGGGGAAGGAGAAGAGACAAGTTTCTGTCGTTTTGTTCTTAAGTCTAGTTGTGGAGGACGTTGCTTCACTGGCCCAGGTTGGCACCATCATTGCGCTCTTCCCGGGCGAGGCACATCAGTCGCCGGCTTCTGGACGGCCGCTCACTGTGGCTGCTGGTCGCTCACGCTGTGGCAGGAGACTCAGCATCCCAGCTCCAGGTCGAGCTGTTGTTCAGCATCTTAGCTGTGGAGGGCAGTGTCACTGGCCCTCATATGTGGGATCCGAACCGGGGCCCTCTGGCATCCCAAGCGAGTTCTTAACCATCGTGCCACTCAGCCGGCCCAATCATTGGTGTTAAAATGACAGCACCTACCATCAGAGGAGGGAGGACAACTATAATTCATGTTTTTTCTTTACCATCATATTACCAATCTGGAAATGTGTCTGGCTCACAAATGTAATTGCTCAGTCTATCTTTTGTTCATTTTGCAAAATGGCTATAGCATTTGCCATCTCCTTGCGTACACGTGTAGTGGGTGTGGTTCCATTCTGCTGACTCCCTTGCATTTTTTGGCTTGCATGGTTTATTATGTTAAGAGAATTGGCTGGAGGGGTATCAGCAGATGGTGCTAGGCACAGAGTAAGTTTGATCATTGTGTGGTTGAGTATGCTTCCAAGAACGCTTTCCCAAATATGATTTTCGAAAATAAACTTGTTCATTTGAACAAACTCACAGGTTCCACTTGCATGTTCTTATGTCATAAAAGACATGCCATCAATTTAGTGGCACTACGATTTTGTTTCTTGTAGCTGGAGAAGAGTGGAAGAGAGTAGGAAGCGGTTAAAACCAACTTTCACCTGAAATCTTTTTATGTTCTACCTGGGTCTGGATTTATCTCCATTTAAAGATAATAGAAATCTTTTATGTGCTAGTTTCATGTCTTTTAAATTTTGGCAGCTACTGCTAAGCATAAAAGAATGCCAGGACACCGAAGCAGTTTGAACTGTTGAACATACCAGGTACACCCTAAAATTCCATTGATTTTTAGAATATTAATGAATAACAGTGTTTGCCAGCGGCTGGCACTTAACTGTAAGCTTTCCTTGTGCAAGAATGTGTCAGAGTGGGGGGCAGGGCTCTCCCCCCCTTGGCTTCATTCCTTGTCCTAAAGTTTCTGCTGGCCAGGCTGCACTGTTGCTGGACGGGGCTCTGGATGGACACTAGAGAGTATTTTCTCATAGCTCAGGTATTCTGTCAATGTGTTCCAACCATTGTATCAGAAAAAAGCGTATTTTGATTTAAATTCCTTTACTTAGGGAATGGCAAATTTCCCCCCTTAACCCAGCTAAACGCTACTTTTATTTAAGTTTAGTCAGGAAATGAGGCTTTTTTTTTAGTTATAATTATTTTTACAATCTGCTTTGGATAAATACCTGAAGTTGCCCTTTGGTCCTGTAATTGGTATATGGTGTTGTTCTTAAGTCCTGAGTAAATGGAAATTTGTAAAGGAAAATGAAGGAAGATCCAGATGAGGCCAAAAATACGGGTCCTCTGGATGAGTAGGAGGTCATGAATGTTAAAAGAGTTACATGTTTTGCCTTTTTGAATAATAGTGCCCATTGAAAGCTCATCTCAGAAAAAAATAAAACTATACATTTTATTTTCTCAGGAATGAGCAATAGAACCTACAAAGGAAAAATATTTTAAACAGTTTTTGCTGGCCTGAGTGCTTTTCTTCTGCTTGTTCCTTCTGCCCAGACTTGTCACTGTCTACACAAACCTAGGGCTCAACCCCAGGTGAATTTTTACTTATTCTCAAGAATTAACTTACTGGTCCTCTTTGTGGGCTGCCTTTTTTTTGACTTCTTAGGGAAGAATTCTATGTTGGCTCTGTTCTGCACCCCCAGCCTCCCTCCCCTCCATTCTCACTGAACTGCTTACATGCTAACATCTGGCTTTGTCACCTGACTGAATTCCTTCATGTGTTAAGACTGCCTTTCTCTCCTGTTTTGTTAGATATACCTTTGAATCTGTCTTTGGAACATAATAGACATCTATTAAATGTTTGTTGAATGAGTGGGTGGATGAATAATGTCATATTCTCTTATGCAAAATTTTCACATACGCAAAATCGTTATTGCTGTCTTTGTCTTTAAGTTTCATGAGGGTATAAAATGGTGGACCATAAGCTACAAATAAAATAATTTGTATCTCTTTTAATTTTGAAAAATATAATAACATGTGTTATATTAAGTATCATTGGTATTGCTAATATTAGAGTTGAAATATTCATACATAAATGTACATTTGTATGTTTTTTTATGAAGTCTTATTAACTTCCTGTGTTTTAGTTCGGTTTTAAATTTGAGATGTTATTTATCATACATGTTTTACATTAAAAAGTTAGCTGGCTGAAAATCTTAACAGCAAAAGTCACTTTTAAACTTTTGTTCATTATGCAAGCAGAATATTGTATACAGTTTGAAAAAATTCTTCTAATCCTATGTCAGTAAATTACTCTTGACATTTTTGTCTGTAGCTCTGCAGACCTTTTAAAATGTATTTATGTACAAACTTTAAGTGAAAAGAAGATCACACTGTACATAATTGTTTTTTAACTGAGCATCACTTTTGAGTTGACCAAATTACCCAAAACATTTTAGGGAAGGAGTTGCCATTTTAATGATCATCTCTGCAGATGATGCTCACATTGAAACTAGAAGGTCAACCATATGGAGAGGTTAAAAATAAAATCTGCTGGCCTTCAAAATCCTCTTATCAGCCACCTAACGGGGTCAGATGCTGACAATGATGCATCTGAGAGCGGCGAGTGGAGACAGATTGCAGAAGTTTCATAATTGTGTTCTCAATTAATTCATTTTTGCTTATCTTTGTTCCCAGTTTTGGGGTCTTTGGACTGTGCAAATTTAAGTGGCAAATTTAAGATTCAGCCCCAAAAGGCTAGTAGTCATTTACATATTCATGCATGAGATAAATATTTTATGACATGTCAATCAAATATACCCAGAAATTAAAAAAAAAAGTGTTTTCCCAAAGTAAGTTCCTTCTAAATGTAGCTAAAAAGAGCTACTTTGTCATTAAAGTGAATGAATATTCATTTTTAGAACAGACATGGTGTTTGGATTGTGTTAAACATATGTCTGGTAGTGAAAGTTGTGAGTCACAAAGATAAAATTTTATCTAAAAATAATATCTATAGAAAAAAGCAATAAATATGCACATGGTTAAATACTTTTTTCTGTAAACTTTTACTTCTTTATTTTTAATGGTTGTGATATTGTTTATTTTCTGTTATTAAAAGAAACTGGAGACCATGTTAATAGTAGAGTTATTCACAGTAGACAAGAGTTGGAAGCAACCCAAGTGTCCATGGACGAATGAATGAAGAAACAAAGTGTGATATATACAGTACATACAATGAAATATTATTCAGCCTTAAAAAGGGAAGACATTCTGACACATTCTCCAACATGGATGAACCATGAGGACATTCTGCTAAGTTTAAATAAGCCAGACACAAAAAGACAAATACTGTGATTCCACTTATATGAGGTACCCAGAGTTGTCAAGTTCATAGAAACAGAAAGTAGAATGCTAGTTGCTAGAGGATGGGGAGAGGGAGAGGTGGGGAGTTGTTTAATGATTACAGGGTTTCAGTTTTATATGATGAAAGCTTTCTGGATATTGTGTGTACAACAGTGTAAATATACTTAACCCTCCTGAACTGTACAGTTAAAAATAGTTAAGATGGTAAATTCTATATTATGTGTATTAACTACAATAAAAAAAAAGGAAAGAAACTTGAGAGAAAGTACAATTTTTAGGCTGGAGATTATTTCTTTTTAGCCATAATTGTTTCTATAGAATAAATACCTAGAATTGGTCTTGGGCCTTTAACAGGGTTTTGGTATAATACATGATTACTGATCAAATGCACATATGTAAGAAAACAATAGTTAAGGTTCAGTGGCAAGTCACTTGTCCCTAAATTGTCCTATTTTCTTTACTTTTGGTAGAAAACATTGGACATAGTAAACTATTATTTATAGACTAGGAGCTAACTAAAGTACTGAAATCAGCATGTCCAAATATGCATTTGAGATCTTTTTCTTTAATGCTTATTAATTTATAACCCAGAAACACTTAATATTCAAGTATTGATTGCTCACTATTGTGGCAGAGACTAAGCTGGGTTCAAATATATAATGATATTAAGTGTAGTCCTCAAGGAGTCTCAAATCAATTGGAATAGGGTGGGAGGAGAGTAAGAAATAAAAATTGCAATAAACTAGCATAAATATTATGAAAAGGGTAAAATTAAGAGTGTAATGAACAAGGTAGGATGTTCTAGGAGTTCAGGGTTTCTGTTTTGGGGCTTCAAGAAAGACTTTATGGAAGAAACAACCAATATCTTAGTTCAATGACAAATGGAGGTTAACTAGGTGAAATGGTTGGAGGAGAAGAATGGAGGGAACAATAAATGCAGAGGCTTATAGGCAGAGCGGCCTTTCGTTCCAGTTTTCCTGCGATAGCCCTTTATGCCTATTGTCTTGGAGTCCATGGTTTCTTTTTCACACTCCCAGGTCCATGTTTAGTGGTCTGCCTGTAGGACTCACAGAGCATGGCTTAGTAACTGAGAGAAGTTTAATCGGCTTGGAACATTGAGTTTGGGAGGGGGGGGAAGTGGGGAAAAGAGACTCCATAGGTAAGAGGAGGTTACATAGTGAAACTATGGCACCTTGTAACATCACTCCGGCGGCACTGTGGGACATGCAAGGTTTCTATGGAGGAGAATAGTATGGAGAGAGATGTGCTTTAGAAATTTGAGTGTGGCTGCATTGAAGAGAAGAGATTGGAATGGAACAAGAGGCAGGAGCATTACACAGTAAGGCAGCAGCAGTGCAGTGGGGGCAATAACCAACATTGATTGTGGGGATAGAAACAAGTGAATGAATTCCAGAGCTATTAAAAAGCTAGATTTAACAATATTTAAGAATATAGGAGTCTCCCCTTACCCCTGGGTGATATGTTTCAAGACCTTCCCCCACCCCAGTGGATGCCTGAAACTGCAGATAGTACCAAACCTTGAATATACTATGTTTTTTCCTATACATAGATATCTATGATAAAGTTTTTATAAATTAGGTACAGTAGGAGATTAATAACAACTAATAGTAAAATAGAACAGTTATAACAATATATTGTAATAAAAGTTACGTGAATGTAGTCTCTCTCAAAATATTGTCTTGTACTCACCCTTCTTGTGGTGACGTCAGGTGATAAAATGCCTCCATGATGAGATGAAGGGAGGTGAATGAGACCTTGTTAGGTAAAATAAAGGTTACTTGAACACAAGCACTGTCATACTGCAACAAGTAGGCCTGATAACCAAGAAAGCTAAGTGACCACCAGGTGGGGAGTGGGTATGGTGTGGACACGTTGGACAAAGGGATGATTCACGCCCCAAGTAGCAGCACTTGTGGAATTTCATCACGCTACTCAGAATGACTCGCAATTTCAAACTTAGGCATTATTTATTTCTGGAATTTTCCATTTAATGTTTTCAGACCTGAGCTAACTGAAACTGCAGAAAGCAAAACCATGGATAAGAGGGGACTACTGTATTGTGTGTGAGCTTTTGTGTGTGTGTGTGTGTGTGTGTGTGTGTGTGTGTGTGTGTGTGTGTGTGTGTATAAGTGTACGTGGGGGAGGAAAAAAGGAAAGGGTGACATTATGGTTTGGACTGATGAGTGAATGATGGAGCAGTTCACCAATGTAAGGACAGAGAAGGAAGGGGAGGTTTGGGGAAAACACATTCATTTTCACTGGTTGGGAGGGGATGGCTAAGCCTAATGAGAGTCCATGGAATGGACCAAAAGAGGTCCAAAATATGGAACCTGAGGAAAAAAAAGAATTAACAGAGGATGAACATCCCACAGTCAAACCTAGCTAAACCAAACCGACAAAAAACAAAGAAACAAACAAAGCAAAACTGAGCAGGAGTGGGTCAGAGGGAGGAGGACAACATTAGTGTCATTTCTAGAAACTAAGGGAACAGGGTGTTTTTGGAATGAGGCAGTAATCCGTGGGCATATCCGGGAAGGAGTTGGCAGCAAGGTACTGGGCAGTGGCTTGGTGGCCTGCATTTCAGGAGTGCTGTGGGGCTGGCCAGACTGAAGTGGGGTGCTGAGTTAGATCAGAAGTGGGGGCTATGAGCGAAATCTCCTTCTAGTTTTTACTATAAAAAGGAGAGGACAGCAGTAAGAGTTATACTGGAGAGGATATAATAATATAATTTTATTTTTATTACAATATTTTTGTGGTAAAGTACACATAACATAAAGTTACCCCTGTAATCATTTTTAAGTGTACAATTTAGTGGCATTAAGTACATTTATGATGTTGTACAATCAGCACCCTTATCTAGTTTCAAAACTTTTTCATCACCCCAAACAGAAACTCTGTACCCATTAAGCAGTAAATTCTCCATTCTCTCCCTCCTCTAACTTCTGGCAACCTCTGATCTTTCTGTCTCTCTGAACTTGCCTGTTCTAGATATTTCATGTAAATAGAATCATACAATAGTTGCCCTTTTGTGTCTGGTTTATTTTACCTAGCATAATGTTTTGAAGGCTTATCTATGTGGTAGCATATATCAGAACTTCATTCCTCTTTGTGGTTGACTAATATCTCGTTATATGTATATCCCACAATCTGTTTATATATTCATCTTGGACACTTGGGTGGTTTCTAGGTTTGGCTATTGTGAAAATACTGCTATGCACATGGGTATACAAGTGTTTGTTTGTGTATTTGTTTTCCATTCTTTGGCGTACATACCTAAGAGTAGAATTGCTGGGTCATATGGTAAACCTATGTTTAACTTTCTGAGGAACCACCAAACTGTCTTCCACAGTGGCTGCAGCATTTTACTTTCCCACCAGCAATGTATCAGGGTTCTAGTTTCTCCACATTATTGCAAATATTTATTTTATGTTTTATAGATGACTCCTTGACCTTAATAATAATAATACTCCCTACCATCTGGGCTTTTGTGGACTTCCCTCCCACCCACACACAAAAGTGATGTGTGAGGCTTTATCTCCATTTTATAGGTACAAAACTGAGGCTTCGGAAAGTTCAGAAGTTTGTCTAAGATAAGTGCATTGCATCAGGGTAAAATCTTAACAGCTATAAAGGCTTGATATCCTTATTAAGATAGTCTTCTAACTTTTGCGCACATGCACCATGGATGAAAACAAATTTGATCACATATTCCAGAGTGTACACACACACACACACACACACACACACACACACACACAAATATGTCCTTATTAATAAAATATATAATATAAAAACAATACACATTTTATAAAGATAAGAATAACATTAATATGAAATTTCATATGAACATAACATCTACTATGTTCTCTCTTTTTACTATGGTTTTTTCTTACCCATTTCTAGGATGGGTGCTCCCCTACTTGTGTAAATTACTGATAAAAAAAGGCTAACAGCATATTGTATGATATGTTCAGGCACTTTTTAAAAGAAATATTTAAAACATTCTTTGCACATGAAGGACATTAACTTAAATCAATTCACAAATGCATTTTTATCCATGTCATGAACTTGTTTTGATCTTTGCAAAATATGCGGTATAACAATGAATGCTGTTTTTCTGAATCAGTAGCCTCTGGTAAAATTGAATTTTAACTTGGTATCTAGCTAAAGTTCTGAAAGCTTGCCCTTGAGGAAATGCCTCTAATTATAAGAGAAAAGTAGTATAAGCAACATGAAATTTACTTGGAAAGCAGTGTTTGCAACCTTTGTCTACACTTGTATTTAAATTGTCTTTGGGAAAATGAATGGGGTGATAATTTATCTCATGAAGTTGTTTGTGCTGATATTTTGGCATTTGGAAGAAAAACACAAATGCATAAAAACTAATAGAATGTCAAGGGAAAACTGGCAAATGACTCTATGTGATCTCAGGAAAACAACATCTAAATACGTACATCTTTTCTAATGGCCCGAATTAACTTGAATGTGTTTCTGTTTTGACTGTTTTTGTACATTGATTTTCTCTATAGCAACTACCAAATAGAAATATTCCAAAGAGGAAGAAAGAAAAGGAAGATAATTGGTGTGGAGATTGTAAATGGTTTTTGAGTCAGAGCAATCAGCTGTTTTCCTCTTGACTGTAGTAATTATTTAAGAAGATTCGAAATGTAGTTTTGTGATTACATTATAAGAACATTAGTAAGTTTTTTCCCGAATAGTACGTTTTGTTTTTTGTTGGGTGAATACAATGGGTTTCCTTTCCTGAAACAACATTAAATTCAGTTTTTCAAGGTCAGAAGGTGTAAGCTTTTCCCCAGTTGCTCCTGAAAATCTAATGGCTAAGTAGAGGTGACTGTCTAGTGAAGTTCCAGAGAATAGGTTAATGACTGAGAAGAATAACATCATGCAAACAGTTTCTCAATGAACACAGCTACCATTATATTAGGTCTGGAATAAGCAAAAGATAACAGTTTTCCTTTTGTTCAGGAGAGTCAGGAACACGCTTTCTAAATGTTTCTATCTTTGACATGCCCGTTTTATTCTTATTTTAACAAGATTAGTAGATGGTACATTGGGCCAACAGGTTTACCATCTCTTGCAGAGCTCACTTGATTTCCAAATGTGTTCTCTTCCCTTTTGGAAGATAGATTAATATATGTGACATAGGAGAACCCAGACCTAGAAACAAACACTCGGCAGAAAACCCTGTAAAACAGGTAAGAGCACTTACCATCATACTCAGACTGGGTCTAGAAATGCTCTTGCAAATGATGATGATGATGATGGTGATGATGGTAATACGATGAGCTAACATTTATTGAGACTAGAATCCACTTTGCTAATATCTTTGCATGTGTGATCTCATTGAATCCTCAGAATGTTGCATCATCTTGCCTAATCCTGAGTTAGTTGCTCTCATAATCTACGTTTTTGTTTGTTTGGTTTTTTTTTAGCTGAGCCATCCTGCTACCTGTTGGCAGCTCAGTGGCTGTTCAGCTTGGGCTGGACTCGAACCGCTGTTGCTCAGAGCTCAAACTCTTAAGCGAGCTCTTAACCAACTGAGCCACTCGGCCGGCCCCATAATCTCCGTTTTTATAGATAAGACATAGCAAGGAAAAATCATTTGTTCAAGGTCACCTGTTTAATGGCAGCGTCAACATAAGAATTCAGGCTTTCTGACTGCAAAGCCTATGTCTACTACGCTCGACTGCCTCTAATTTTGGCAATAATTTTTTGGCAGATGGTGATCACAGAAGTTACTTAAAGTTACAACTTTTAAGTACTCTCGTTTTTTCTAAAGCCAAGTTGTGTAGCTTTTATCCCCCCCAAATTATATTATCACTTTCTAGTTTTGAAGAAGGGTGTGAAAATTTGAAATGTTATCTATTCTCATTCAATTTCCTACTTTCCGTGGAGAGCATACCAGATCCAGATCGAAATGTCATTACCCATTGTTTCTCACACTTACGAAAGGGAAAGTATATGTTCACTTTTGAACAGTATGGCAGTACTCAGTAAAGTTTTGGCACTTGTGTTTGGCAAAACATCCCAGGCAGATGAATGATTCATATGGCAGGCACATTGCTACTCGAAAAGGTGCATTAATAAGAATATTAGCACCTCTAAGTGTTTATGAAATTACCTTAATGGAAGGACTAGAATATTAACGAAACATTTTGAAAACATTGTATTACATGTAACGGTTAAAGATACAGACAAAGTAATTATTGCAGAAGTTTGTGATAATTCAATTCCAAATTGTATCTGATATCTGTAATTACATTTTAGAAGAATGTTAAACAATATGGATGTAATATGTGATTCTTAAATATCATCATCACACTGAGTTCTAAATATAATTCGCCTATGACCATACTTACAACAGGTATTACTATGAGACAAACAATACTTAGGTATAATGAGGAAAAAATAGAAATTTCAAACGTAAGTGATTTCAAAATAATTCCTAGCATTTCTTCAGGGATTATTAAGGCAGAAGAAAGGGATTTTTACAAGGAATAGTTCAGTTGCAGTTTTCCTCCTCAGAATTCACATTATTGCCACAGCCTCCGAATGACAAACATTTGTGGACTATGGCAGCAATCTGTTGGGTGTTTCAATCTATTTTGAGCTGAAATTGATTAGCACTTTATGAAAAGTGTACAGAAAATTGCCATGCTTATCAAGGCAAATCAAGCCATAATTCTGCCCTTTTTTTGTACACCTGCAGCTATGAATATTTTTTGGTGGATACATAGAGATGTGCTCAAGAATATCCATATTGGACTGCATATCATGCAATTTATTCTGATCTTACTGACAGTTTGCAAACAAAAACTCAAAACAAGATGCAACTGTGTGCAGCTCCCGAATTGTAGGTTCTGATTTTGGCATCCATGAATGCATGAGGAAAGGGGCTACAGCTGAAGAGGTGTGCTTTTGTTCATTTTACTGTGAAATATAGTCTGGGCATTTGTTTGATGGTTTTGTAAAATATGAAGGAAATCTGAACTAAGGGTTTTATCTGATTGCTTCCCCCCCCACACACACACACCTTGGTAATAATGAGAAGAAATGAAAAAAACCTGGAGCTGATGATTGTAGTGACATGAGTTAACTATATTCAAGGAGAGTTGTTAAGAATGAGGAAATGAGGAAGTGAGCAATGATTGAACTTCATATTATGAGAGGAAGAGCCCTCTCTGGGGCAACACCTTCAATCAAAAACAAGTATAGAAGGCAAAAGGAAAGGACGGAGACCAGGGACTCTATGGAAGTCAGTGTGATTTGCTAGGATTTTTCAAACAGAAAAATGATGTAGCAATAGGCTAGTTTTCATGCTGTCACCGTGGGGCAGAATTGAAAATAAACATCATGAGATTAAAAAAAAGAAAATCATTGAAAATTTACATGTGCTATGGAGTAAGCTATTCATCTAAAGCCCAATTCTAGCAAATATTGTAAGTTGCTACTTAAAAAGATCATATTGTGTGCAAATCTTTTACTTTATGCCTGGCTCTATCTAGAAAAAGATCATAATCACCTTGCTAAGTGCTATATATGCAGTAAGTCTACCCTGATAAAATTCTGTATTTTACATGAAAACACATTTTTAATAAAAACTTCCTTAAAGATAGCTTTTTAGGTGTTTGCTATAGAAAATAATGAAAAGGAAGAAAATTTAAATTACTCATGATCCTAACACTCAGAGATGACACAGTTAGCATTTCGGGGTACATCATTTTATTATAGATTTGATATGGTAAACTGGGGATTTGCTTTTTTACCCAATATATCATGACCCTATTTAAATAGGTATGTCAGTGAATACTCTCCTGTGACATATTTAGAGAATAAACATTTTTTTATCATATGGGCTTTTCAACATGATCATATGGATTTCTAACATGTAGTTTCTATGTGGTTGGATATTTAGATATTTCCAGTATTTTGTAATTAACAACAATGATAATTTTCATCATCATCATCATTACAAAATTTATTGAGGTGAAATTCACGTATTATAACACTTCCAGTGTTGTGTAGCCACCACCTCTCTCTTATTCCAATGCATTTCCATCACTCCCAAGTAAAACCTCTTACCCATTAAGGGGCATTTCCCTTTCTGGCCCCAGCCTACTTCTCCATAATTATTTCCTCTCTTCTCAAAATTAAACTCTCCAGTCTTATCAGGGCCCAAACTGGCCTTGTAAATTCCTACCCTATCACCTTTGTCAACTGCCATTCATTTTTCCACTTCTTTCCTCCATCCATCCATTATTCAAGCCCAGGTCAATTTCCATCTCCTTTGTGAAAACTTCTCTTAGCAACTAAGCCTAAATGACCTCTCTCTGCTGAAAACTCTTAGCCCACATACCTATACTGTTCATTTGGCCCATTTAAAATTTTTTTTCTTGTAATGCCACTTCAGTAGCATGTGTTGCCCATGAGTTACATTACAAACAATTTCTGTTTTGCTACACTGATATCTATATTATGTCTCCTGATGATTATCCTAGTACATGGCACACAACAAAAACACACAATAAATTCTTGTCAAAATAAATTAAAATTCAATGTTTTCTCTTACAGACCTTAGCATAGTGCTTAGCCCATACTAGAGTCCCCACAAATATTTGCTTATTGATTTTTACATATTTATACTTTTATCAAATTCTCTGTCTTGAGGTCATAAGTTCTGCATAACTAACAGCTTTGTAAAAAAGTATTGTATGTACTTTAATTATATGACCTTATTTAGGAGATTGCTATTAATTTAAGAATACTAAGACTTATTGAACAAGGCAATATTCATTATATGTAAATCAATCTTCCTCCCCTTTCTTCTTTCCTTCCCTCCTTCCTTCCTTCCTTCCTTCCTTCCTGTTTGATCTAGTCTTTTTTCTGCCTTCATCTTTCTAAAATGCATGATGTTTATTGGGGCAAATTCCATATGGGGGATTCTAAAATACAGGATTGTTTTTGCTTTTGTTTTCATAATGATACTAGTGGCTAGTAACTTCAGATGACATCCTGCAAAAGGACTGTATGTCCTTTTGGCTCTTATGGTCTGAAATCTGAGCTCACTTTACTAAAGATATAAATCATATGATTTCTCCCTAAGTATATTTGCCTTGCACTTGTGCCCATATTGATTGGCCTCAGTAGGTTGAATGCATGTTTCCATAGGAACTAGAAATAATAAATTGATATCACTATGTCTAGAGTTTTATTGTTCCATGAAGACATTTGCAAAGGAAGAGAATGTGAATTTATATGCTAAGTAATCTCTCCATATTGCTTTTTAAAATAATACATATTTTTGAAAAGCCTCGCTTTACTCCAAGAGAATACCTTTCTCTTCTTTATTACTTATGAGGAAAAATTCCTACTAGGAATTGATGAATTTTTAACCCCTTTTTGCCCCTTTTGTATGACTCCATAAAAAGAAAACGAAAAAGAAAATGCAGTGAACATCAGATTCAGAGCTAAATCTCTCAAAGAGTACCTCCATGTATTTCTGATAGACTTTTTTTATAGCATAAGGTCCACCACTTATTTTTATGGTTGAGCTTAATTTTATTGACACTCCTTTTTAAAACAATTCAGCTTGATTTCAGAAGTGCCATCTTTTGCATCAGAGAGAATTAAACTATGCAAAGTAGCATCCTTTGAGGAATGCTCATTACCAGAGTGGTGACAAGGAACTCAGCTTAAGCAGTTCCTTTAGTGATTGCAAACTGGCTCACTTCCCAGCTCTTAGCAATTCAGTTTGGGTTTTTCTTGATTGACCATCAGTCTTCAGCATCTCTAAACACATATATTACACACACACACACACACACACACACACACACACACACACACACTTGGCCAGACACAAGGTAAACAAACAAAGACTCTTATTAAACTTGAGGAACAGCTTACACAAAGCGATTTAATCCTTTTTGCATAAATAAGATTCCTGTTCTGTTACTGTGTTTTTGGACTCTGGAAAGCCTGTAAAGCTTAACTTTAAATTTTCAGAAAGCATAGTCGCCCCATGGAATATTTTTTAGTGGGTAAGATAGATCTTTAGGGTCTATGACTAATACTCTCCCGGCATAGTTTCTCTATCATCTAAAACACATTGCCAGACTAATCATTCTAAAACTAGTTTGTGACTGCCACTTCCCAGCTTCAAAAGTTGTTGGCTCATTAATTCTGTCATCTGTTTTGGGGACATTTACCATATGCTGGGCTCTGTACTCGACGACAAAGCGTCAGACACCTCCCTGTAGATACCCCCACGCCCGTTCTGATCTGGTACCACTTCTGCTGCCACAGCCATGGTCATCTTTAACCACATAAATTTGACCATGTTACCCTCCTGAGTAAAGCATTTCGATGAAGTCCTATTACAGTTCGCATAAGTTCCAAACTCCTTATCCCAGCTCACAAAGCCTTGTGGGATGGCCCCGCTACCCTCTCTGACATCCTTGCTTTCTGTGCTGCCTTTTGACCACTGTGTTCCAGCCCCACTGGCCGCCTTTCTGTGTCTCGATGAGGCCAGGATCTTTCTCATCTACAGCCTTTGTATATGCTATTCCCGCTGCCTGGAGCACCCTCTTTGTTCTTCCCACAGTTGGCTCCTTCTTTTCCTTTGTGTCTTATCTTCATTGTCACTCCTCAGAGAGTTGTCCTCCGACCACAGTGTGTAAACAGGATTCCCCATAATGCTCTTCTGTTACACTGTTTTCCTTAGAGCACATTCAGGGTTCACATTTCTATTTATTTGCTTTCTTTATTATTTTCTACCTCCCCCACTATAGAAAGAGGTCAGGAAGGTGTTTATAGGCTATGAAAGCAAAGTTTCTACCGGATTAAAGAGAAGGTGTCATGGGGATGAAGGTTCGAGAGAGCTAGAAAGATGGAAGATTGTGGCCGACTGACTGGCTTCTGAGACTAAATGTGCAGCAGTTCTCAGGACAGCTTTCGGCGTGAGGCCATGGGTGTAGGAGGCCAATGTCAAGTGGAAATAAAGTGAGGATTGCTGGAGTGGAGTGTCTCCTAGGAGCCAGGCTTCATTAGGCACTGGGTATGTAAGCCTCAAAACAAAACCCGAAGCTCAGAACCCGCTATGGTACTTATCTCATTTTTTCTAATTTAATTCCCCACTGATGCTGTCTGTTAACCCTGTACCTCTGCCACATTCTCTTCCCTAAATTGTGTTTAGGCCTGCTCTCTCCTTTTCCTTTTTGCCTATCTAAATCCCACCCATTCTGTAAGCCGCACCTCTGGGAAGTCCTTTCCAATCACTCCTTCCCAACTGCTTCCGTCTCCCACTGATGAGTTAGCTGTCTCTCCCCTAGGCATGTAGACAGGTGTGTGTACCTCTCTCTGTGCTGCTATTGTGTTTTAACCTTATACATAAGCGCCTGGAGTACATAACAGTTCCCCATACATCTTTGTAATATCAGGTTCCAATGAAGTGTGTTAAGGAAGACATGGGAGAAACATCTGATGATGGAAAGTGAAGTGAGAGTTTCTTCTCATGTATAGCTGCTCAAGTGTTATATGGTGCTAATGTATAGCTGGCTAAGAAATTAATCATTATGACTTGTGTATAAAATGTTTGTGTTGCTTGTTATTTCAATAAGAAATTGATGGAGAAGACATGTTAGACCTTCAAATTAATATTCAAGGCGACCTTTTTCTTTTTTGATCTGAAATAACAACAATATACTTGGTGAATTTCCATGCCTTGCGTTATGTCCATCATTTTATCTTATCATGTGAACTTTTACAATGATTCACATATAATGAACATCATCATTCAACATGGTTGAATAATAGTAATTTTTGGATAATGCAAAGTTATTAGGCTTTTTAAAAATTAAATCAAATTCAAAAGAATATTGACTATGACTATTTTATTCAACCTTTGTTGAATAAAAAGTATTTTAAGGTCTTATAAACTGTAAATGGCCATCAGAGCTGTTGTCGTATTACCCTTGATGTCCCGAATGTCATCAAAATGTCTTCCTTTCAATATTTCCTTTGTCTTTGGGTCAAGAAAGAAGTCATTGGGGGCCATATCAGGTGAGTAGGGAGGGTGTTCTAATATAATTATTTGTTTACTGGATAAACTGTAATTATGAACAATTATTATTGGATCGCAGATATATGGAAGTTAATGGTTAGTTCTCCTCAATAAACTACAGGACTAGCAGAGGGTTTGTTATATTAGGTAATCTAGAGAGTAGCCAGATAAGTGGATTTGGGATTTCTTTCAATTACCAGACAACAGCGTAGAGATATGGCACATGGCAAGACATAGGTAACTTAAACAACCATGGCCATTTTTTTTTATTTCCTCATGTGCAGCATTATTGAAAATTTATTTATTCAGCAAATGTATATTCAGTGCCTATTGTGTTGTGTTAGAGGTCAGAGACAATTACAAAAGGAGTAAGACAAGCACAGTCATCCGCCCTCATGATGCTTACATTATCTTCAGTGTGCAATAATAGAGCATGTGATTTTTTGGCATCTACCTCCCTTGCCTCTTTTATGTTGATTTCATATACTCACTAAGTACTCCCTGACTGATTGATATTATCATAAATATATGTTGGTAGCACTTTTGTGTATATTTTAATAATTAGGTGTTGCTTGCAAAAGTGACTTGAATCCCAGAAAAATAGAAAAATAGTTGACGATCTGAAAAGGTTACCATAATTTCTCAGTTTATTAAACATACAGCTGTTTGAGGAAAAAACCTGGTAAATTAATTGGAGCGTGTACCTTAAAGATCAGACCAAGAGACAATTCAGGAGCTTCCTCTAGTAAACTGAGAATTTGGAGATATGAGGTGTGACAATTAAGTTTGTGAACTCATCCTAGAAAAAGTGCTACATACCTCATTGCTGAATATCACTACAGTCACCTTTGAAGTACTCCCCTTGGGAAGCTGTGCATCAATGTCAGCACCTCGTCCACCCTTCAAAGCAATTTTGGAACTCTTTTTGTGGAATGGCCATCAGAGCTGTTGTCGTATTACCCTTGATGTCCCGAATGTCATCAAAATGTCTTCCTTTCAATATTTCCTTTGTCTTTGGGTCAAGAAAGAAGTCATTGGGGGCCATATCAGGTGAGTAGGGAGGGTGTTCTAATATAATTATTTGTTTACTGGATAAAAACTCCCTTACAGACAGTGCATTGTGAGCTGGTGCATTGTCATGATGCAAAAGCCATGAATTGTGGGCGAAAAGTTCATGGTCGTCTAACTTTTTCATGCAGCCTTTTCAGCACTTCCAAATAGCAAACTTGGTTAACTATTTGTCCAGTTGATACAAATTCATAATCCCTCTGATATCATAAAAGGTTAGCAACATTGTTGCAACAACCAGGTGAACTTGATTGTCCGAACTCGTGTAAATCCAGTAGGTCTGTGCTAAGTTTATTCCCAGGGGCTAACTCTGCTCCACTAATTTATTTCGCTGTCCTTTCTACCTTAATCGTAGATTCTTGGGATTTTAATTAAATTGCTGCTTCTTAAACTCATCTTCAAAATGATTTGTTTTGGGTACCAGACTGTCCCTGAATTTATCTACACACTCATTCTCACTCACACTCCCACTTTGTCTTGTCTGTGTGGTATGGGACATTTTACAAGTCTGTTCTGAGCCTTTGCAATGCAAAAATGACAATACGCTGTTGATAAAAAAGGAGTGACGTTCTTTTCTTTATGTCAGTATGAGGGTCTAAGGGAAAGAATAGATATTGAACCCAGAACATTGGGCTGCCCTAAGGAGTACTTTGGATATACTTAGAAGCCAGATAGAAGGTCAGAGTCTGCATTTAAAAAGAGAAAATTGGATTAATTGGTAGATAAATTGAGATTCCATTTTCAGGAACCCATAAAGACTTTTAATGTTTGGCTCTAATGTTTGGATGTAGGAGTGAAACTTTCCATGTATATTTCCTTTGATTCCAAATCTGGAGAGTTACAAGGATGTCTTCTGAGCAAGTTACCCTGGCAGGAATATTAATATATTACCAGTGCAATTCACATGTGGTCCCATGTGATAAAAAATGTCCCAATTAATGTGATTTGGTTCTGCTCTTTAATTCACAAGATAAATATTCTCTTTAATATTTTGCTTTAGAGATAAAGTCATTGCTTTACCTGATGCCATAGACGTGTATTTTCAAATAAGCATTTTTTACTGGAAAATGGTAGTATGTCATTTAAAAATTATTTTGGCTGTTCTTAACAAACCCTCTGTTTCCTAGAAGTAGTTAAAATTGCTGTTATTCTTTTCTGGTTTTTGAGATCATGTTGTCTTACCCTAAAGTTTCTGAAAAATTCTATATGCTTCACTGATTTTTTTTTTGGGGGGGTGAGAGGGGGGAAGTGTACATGCTCTTCAGGACCAGTTCTCCAGGGTAAAGGACAGTATCCAAATATGAACAATAGTAAGGATGTAGAATGCTCCAAGGAGGTTTGAAAACAAAGGGCAAGAGATCACATTTTCTTTGCCATGCGTTTTCCTTGTTTTTCCACTTTATATTAATGTCTTTATGATTCTCCTTTTCCCCTCAATTATAACAAGTCACTTGTGACCAGAGCGGATAGGAAATGCTCTTTGGGCTCATTTAGCGTTCAAGAGTTAATTCCAAAAGGCACATTGGGTCCAGAAGCCTAACTTTTTTATTTGTTTTAAAGGAGGTAGAGAGAGATTTGGAGGGAAAAAAAGAAAAACATGAAGACTAAAAAGATAAAGAAAATTATTCCAGTAGTATCAAGTTAGGATTGGAAGACGGGAAGGCAGGAACGTTTCAGGAACACTAATGAGTAAAAACGATGAATCTTGTACTTGGAAGCGAAAATTGGGGAGGAAATAATTTGCATGTTTAAATATTATTTCCTCATGGGGACATTTCCCATTCTCTTAGACTAGGTCAGTTGTGCCTGCTACTTTCTTGTAGCACTAGGTACCTTTTTCTTGATGGCAACCATTGTAATACTAGATGTAATTATTTAATGACAGCCTGTCTCTCCCCATTGTTCTTTTATTCATTGGTATTCCCAGTTAATGTCATGGAGCGTGGCCAGGAACTCAATGCATTAAAAGTAAAGCTAAAAAGAAAGACAGACAATTCAAAAAAATGAAAAATAAATGGTGTGTACATTACCATGTGAGAATGAAAGAATACAACTTTTTGTTATAGCTCCCCTGATGAAAAATAGACAATAGAACTGAAAAATAAGATGGCTTGTTTTCAGCTCCAGGGGAGTCATATATTCATACAGATGAAGCATTCAGTTAAAAACACTTCATTTTTAACTCTACTGTTTTCAAAATACTTTTGTATCTGATATCTTGTTTTTACCTTTGTCTTCTATAAGAAGGTATGAGGAGCAATTTATACTCACTTTATTGATTACAACACAAAAAGAACAATATTGAAAACATACTAAGGGGACTTACCTAAATTTCCATAGTAGGAAATAAACTAAACTCTGATTTTTTTTTTTTAAGATTTTATTGGGGAATTGGCGAAGAGGAACAGTGTTGGGGAATTGGGGAAGGGGAACAGCCAAGTTGTTGTCGTTCAATCTTAGTTGTGGAGGGCGCAGCTAGCTCAGCTCCAAGTCCAGTCACCATCCGGCTGCCCATCGGCAGTTCATGGCCGCTCAGCTCAAGGTGCCTGTTTAATCTTAGTTGCAGGTGGGTGTAGCCCACCATCCTGTGTGGCAGTCAAACTGGAAACCTTGTTGCTAAGAGCATACCCTCTAACCACTGAGCCATCTGGCCTCCTGTCGGCAGCCATTCAGTAAGAAATACCCAATGAGTAGTGGCCGCTTAATTCCAACTATGAAAACGTCCCTGTCTTTATCAAAGCCAAAGTTGATTTTGCTCTATGAAGCTGCCCAAAAAAACCAAAAAACCAAAACGCTTGGTGGAGAGGTGAGATAGAGCTATAATATGGTATAAAAGCTTCTAGAAATGGTGTGTCAGAATACAGTTTGTAAGTCAGGGCATCTCTTATGAGAAATGAACAAGTGAAAACCAACTCACTTCATGAGAAGTGGCACCAGTCAAACTTAGCGCCCCCTTTTCTGATTTCCTTTTCCCCCACAACTACCACTTGGTAAAAATTAGACTTAGTTTAGGGGTTGCTGGTTACAGTTTATTTAGACTACTTTTGTCATTTATTCTGGCTGAAAAATGAGTTTAATTTGGCCTGTTTAGTGTATTGTCAAATCATTTTTAATAAAATATTAAAAAGTAAATGATGGCAAGGAGGGCCTATTTCATCTAGGCTGGAAGATTAGACTGGTTTGTTTTGTTAGTGAATGTGGAAAATGTAACCTGTCCGATTACAGAATTATCACATAATCGGATGAGATAACGATCTGGGAAAAGCTGGGAAGTTGATGTAGTGGAAAGTTTGTTGTCCCTGGTCTAAATTTGAGTCCAAGTTCTTCTTATCAAGTGACCTTAGGAGTGTCATTTAAATTATTTAAGCCTCAGTTGCCTTGTTTATAAAGAGAGCATTAAAAACACCTACTTCAACGGGTAGGAGGTAATAGTAATAAAAGCACTTTCTACATTGCAAATGGTTCAACCCATAGAAGGTATGATTATTAAATGAAAAAGGTACTTGGAGTACAGGCCAATCTTAGAATGACATCAGTAAGCAAGAACTAAAATATGATCTTAATTTCTAGAGTCATAGCTGTAGGAGAAGTCTCTCTCCATGTTAGCTCTAGGCAATATCATCTCCAATGGCATTTCAGCTGAATGAACTTGAGCTTGCACTACTATGAAACCTCCACCTACTGCTTCCTGACTTGGTGGCAGCAGGTCTGAGAAACCTGGTTTGACTTCCTGCCTTGCAGTTTTCACTATTGTGGGCACTTGCCTTATATTAAGAAGAGTATCTTCAGGTCCCCTTCTGAGCTGCACATTGCCTGTGCAATTTAGTTTGGATTTCCTTCTTCCAGGACAGTATAGCCACATACTTTCTACAGTAGACCTTCTGCCCTTCCATAAGCTTCAGTGGAACACAGCAGTTCGTGTCTAAAATTAGAGGTCGTGACTTAGAATCACGATTTTTTTTTTTTCAGGAATAGCCCTCACTGCAGAAGGAAGTGTCTTTGCTTTGGAGATTGTAGATGTGCTGTATTTATTCACGTGTATTCTGAGTGAAGTGTTTGTTTTCCGAAAGCACTTCTTGCCCCTCCCCTCGTGCCCTTAAGTTTCTAGGAATGAAGAGTTGGTTTGACTACTGCTGAACTGTATAGGAAAATGTTCGGAAACCCCACAAGTGCCCTTTAATACATTTGGATCAATTCAAAGATCAGTTTACTCGTTTAGATTATACATGGAAAATATTAATTATACATTGTTTTAAAGAAAGGTCTTAGACTGTGTTAAAGTTCATTGTTGTGTTTTTTTTAATATGTTATTGCCTGAGCATTTTCTCCAACTACAGAAGAATTACAAGTCTCATTTGAGGCATTAATATACTACCAAGTCATGTAACTTTATGACTATTAGTAATTAATTCATGACTACATTCCCCTTACCATCTTTGATTCTTATAATGAGATCAGGGTTATAAAATGTAGTTCATTTTATTTTACCCATTTATCTATACGAGGCAGCTCAGTGAATGACTGTAAAGGAGTCATTACCACCAGCTTTTCAATATGGTTTACAGAGCAGATGGGCTTTGATGACTGATGGCCTGCTTTATTTTGAGAATTATCAAGCACATAATGTGTGAGTCTATCCAAGTGGGGAAATGACTTACTATTTTATAACATTTAGAATAAACAATGAACCCATGGATCAAAGAAGACAGATTTGACCTGGCTTTTGCCATTGGTTTAATAGTCTTGGCCTCTTTGTAAGTAAAAAGATAATAACTAATTAGATATAAATGGTAGCATGCCATTATTCGAATGGAGGAGGCTTCTCTCATATTGGAAACAGTTCCAGGGGAAGTGACTTTCAGACATTAAATGTGAAATAGGTTAAGGTGTCCCCTTCCGTCATTTTTCTAAATATCAGGGTTGTTTTTTTTCCCCTATGGAAAAAGAAATAAAAGAAATGAGAAGATCTTACAGTTTCATTTATGTGACTTGGCTTCATGGTCTTTTCAAAGAGAGAGGGAGGATAAAATGTTTATGACACTGGAAAAAAAAGCAGGGAAAGCTGTTCTCTATGGGGAATTTTCTACTGTTGGTGCAGGTGAAAACTCTTTGAAGGCCTGTCATTTTTCTAAAAAAACAATATTCCTGGGGAGAATTGGTGCCAAAGACAATCACCAGTATCATGACAAGTGTCTCTAGTGTTTAAAAGTGACCAGTGGGGCATTCTGTCAAAGGAATGATCACAAGCTCAGGCCGTCGTCAGACACTTGTGGTATAAAATTAGAAGTAGAGGCTGAGTGAGGGAGGGACCCTGAGTGTTGCTCTTAAGGCTGAGTGTTTAATCTTAAAGTGTCTTACGAAGACATTTCCTGTTTAGTTCAGTCATTCACTCATTCAGCAAATATTTACTGATTAATCTGTGATTTGCCAGACACTGTTTTAAGTGAGGACTTCCAGCAGTGAGAAAAATGTGTGCACCCTCGTGCAGTTTATGCTCTAATAGGGATGACAGACAGTGAACAGACAAATAAATATGTAGTATGAGGTCAGGTAATGCTATGTGCTGGGTTAGAGAAAACAGAACTCCAGGGGAGAAAGATTGTCCAGGCCCTGCCTTACACTGGCTTGGCAGGAAGGCCTTTCCGCCATGTATTCATTCATTCATATGCATCTGCTCATCTGCTAATTTAATGAAATACATTATCTTCAATGAGACAGACATGGTTTCTATTTTGAGGGAGTTATGTGAGCGAGTTCTGTGGAACTTAGAACTCATTTTCCTATGTGAACAATGTTAAGCAAATGAAGCTAAGATTCTGAGTTGGCTCACAAAAACCCCCTTGAACCCACGTTAAAACTTCACTGTGGTACTAATGATGGAAGATTCCATTCTAGTTCTTGGGAGAAGGGAGAAACCGAGGCATAGGAGAGCCACGGAGGAGAAGACTTCCTCTTCTCTGGACACTTGGCAGCCATTTAGTGGACGGATTTTAAAATAAAAAAGTTTCCCCTTCTTTTGTCAGAGTTTTAGCACCCCGGACTTTCCTTATTTCCCCACACTGCCCTTTTCATCCTCGTTCAGGCTACTCTACTCTTAGAAAGTGCTCTGTGGTATTCCAGTGTTTTCTTTCTCTTTGGTTCTCCCTGAGGTGCCGTATGAAGATAAGAGTTTGATTGAACTACTTGTCATAAGTGTACGGATGAGGCAGAATGTGAGCATAACCCTAACCTGGACAGCGGAATTTGCATTTTCTAAAGAGGATACTTGAATCACTAATTGCTGGGCTTTCAAGCTGTCTAGCAAAGCTAAGCGAGTCTATTCCACTGTAGAGGAACTGCTGTGGGCAGGGCCCCCGGGTTGCAAAGGCCAACATTCTGTCTCCTGGGAGACAAGGCCTGCAGCCTTGATTTTTACCTTTCTCTCTCTTTTTCTATGAAACAAAACAAAACAAAACAAAAAACCCTGGAGTTTTTTTTTTTCTCAGGTGGCTTCCATGCCAGCAGTCACAGAAGGCATTTTTATTTCCTGACTTTTATAAGTTGGAAGTTTGTAAGTCAGAAGCGGTATGGATAGAGTTTGTTCTACTGAGGTAGGTAGTATGGCACCCCACCACGTGTGGGCAGAAAGCCAGCAAAAATGACAGGAACAAAGATTATATTCGAGACTATGTTTCCTGACTCTCTAGTATGCTAGTTATTTCACATGCATTCATGATTTTATCCTGTCTTCTCTGCAGTCCCGCACCGTGTGTGATCAGACCATCCACAGATAGTGAAGACTCAAGGTTGAGTAATCTGCCCAAAGTAACATGGCTAGTAGTGGAGTTGGGATTCAAACTTGGGTTTGTTTGGCCCTGAAGTCTTTATTCTCTTTACCCCCATTATCCTAGAAATAAGTGAGGTATGGCTCCAGAAAGCGAGTCCCTTGTCAGAGTGGGGCTCTGTTAACTCAGGATCAGTAACTGGCTGTTCATATCCTCTCTGCCGAGGCAAATGGACGGGGCTAGAGAAAAGAGACTGGCAGCTTGAACTCTGTGTGAGTGGTTTTTCTCGCATCAGCTCACCCCAGGCTCAGAGATGTGGGCTGGGGTCTGTTCCCTCCTCCGATAGCCAAACTCCAACAGGCCTTGGGCCCCCTGTGCTCAGACTCTGTCCTGCACTTGCTCCTTGCCTCTCTACTGAGTATTTAAAGTAGAAACATGGAGCAGTGAATTAGGTACCGAGCTGACAACCCTGCTGGTCCTTCTCATGCTCACTATTAACTGGATCTCCTGCTGCAGATTTTAGATAAAGTTTTATCTATTATTCACACTCTTTAGCTGTTTGTATTTCTTACTCCATGGGGACACTTTCACTGATTGCTTTCTTTTATTCCCCAAAACACCTAATGAGAAATCCATGGTTTTAGTGTCTGTGTTGTTTTGCTTATGGCATCTGACAGATCTTTAGTTGTGGTTGTATGACCAGTTATTCAGGTATTTAAACAACTGGCTGCATTAATTTTTTTTCTTCTTTTTTTTTGAGGGGATTGTGAGAATGGGCAGTGGTGCTGGGTTGCTGTATTAGAATGTAAAATGATCTGCTTGGCTCAAGGGAAGAAAAATCCCATGTAGACTTGGCAAAAGGATTTGTCTTTGATTGCATAGGCTGGCAGCTACCTTTTGGCTTCTTAGTATTTTTCCAGTCGGCCAATTTCAGCTTCCCCTTTATTCCCGCTGTGATGTGAGGCATTGGAGGCAGCACTCTTTATACTGTGTCATCCTTCATCCAGATGCTTGTGTTTTAGTGAAGCCCAAAGGATTCCATTATGATGGGTCTGCATACAGTTCATGATGTATTCTCTATTATGCAAGACAATATCAAATGCACTTTTGTGTCAGAAACGCCATCACCAATGAAGGCCGTGGATATAGTGGGAAGAGTGGGAATGTAGATGGCCTGTGTATGGTCCCGTCTCTGCCAGGAATGACAATGGATGGGTCCTAAACTGTTCAGCTGATAATTCAGAAGATTGTGGTTGATATTGGTTAAGGATAACTGAATCCTGTCTTTTAGATTGTTGTATGGAATATATGGTCAGAACCCCTAAAAGATAGAAACCTGGAACCTCGTTGAATGTACAAACAAGTTTAAAGAACTGTTTTTTATTTATTTGCTTTTTTTTTTTTTTTGCACCTGATAGCTAATTAATGTTCTCAGTGGGTCCCAATTTGTTCTGAGCTTTGCTTTCTTACCTGCTTGTGATGTCCAGGAAAGGAAATCCAGACCGTTCACTTACTTCTAACTATTGGTAGGAGCTGTCGAAAAGAGCTTCATAGTTGTGGATGGCCAGTCAGAAAACCTCAGCTGTGCCACTTAACCAACTATGTGATGAGTTCCTTTGCATTTATGAGTGTTGGTTTTCCCATCGGTGTAGTACCTCAACTGGTGATTGTGATTACTGGGATAATATATGCACTGTCCTTGGAATAGCCCTTGGAACAATGGATGGAATGAAGGCAGGGTTTGGTTACAGTTAGGATTTGCCAGCACCTTTGTGCTTGAGCAGGTCCCAGAAGAAGCCAGTGATATTAGACAGGGCCTCTCTGCATTACTGAGGTCTCAGAAACGGCTGGGGTGAACCCCTGATCCAAGTCGGCCAATTAGATGATCTCTCCTAGGGCGTTGGCTGTTGACTCTGCAGTTGGTCTTTATGTGCAGCTGGAAATGTAGAACATATTTAAATTTGGGACGTTTTACCCATCATGAGGTGCAATTCCATATGTGCCCTGACTGCAAGACAGATATTTGTGTCTGTCTAATAAATAAATAAAATAATAAAATAGTACAAGGAGAAAATGACAAAGCCACAGTGGGAATAGATGCTTTTTAACATACTTTGTTCAGTAATCTGTAGATCAAGCTAGTATTTTTTCTACTTTGGCATCTACCACAATCATTGGAGGACTTGTTAAAACAGAATTTTGGGCCCCACTCCCTATCCCTGTTGTTTCTGATTCAGTAGGTTTGGAGTGGGGCCTGAGGATTTGCATTTCGAACAGTTTCCCAGGTAAATCTGATACTGTTGGTCTGGGAATCCTACCTTGAGAACTACTGGATCAAACAACTAAAAATGAGAAGTTAGTAAGGACATAGACGATCTTGACAATTAGCAAACTTGACCTAATGGACATATTAGAATCCTGCACCCCAAAATTAGGAAATAAACCATATTTTCGATCATTCAGTGAATATTTACAAAGTGGACCAAATACTGTGACATAAAGCCAACTCAGTAAGCACCAAATGTTAGTATAATACAGACAACATTTTTGATCACTGTACAATGAATTAAAAGCCAATAATAAAAAGCTAACTGAAAAATTCCATGTATCTAAACAGTATTTTTAAGAAACTCTATATTCTAAGTAGTGTCTTACTAGGTTTATATAGCGAGCCTCAGGTTTACTTGTAACTTATTTTTTTTATTGAAAAAGAGAGTTGAAATACATATGGCACAATGTTAAGAATGGACAGATTGGGATGGTGGTTCCATTGACATTTGTTTTATTCTGCTCTGCAGTTTTCCATTAGTTTTCAGTCTAATTGAAAAAAATAATAACTGATTTATTATCACTTATATACCCATGACATGAACTTTATGTGGGAGGGCCAAATAGAGGCATTTTTCACACTTAAGGACCCAGAAAATTTTCCACCCATGGAATCTATCTGAAAGAATTATAAAATCAGAAAAACTTTAGAATCCATTTCACTTCACTAAACATCCTTAGATCTTCTCCTCTGGAAGGTAGTATGTGAATGGAAACAGAGTTTTTTGTTCTGCTGAGAAATCTGTGTGGCTTCCAAAAGCCAGCAGTAATGAAGTACCAGTATTTTCTAATGTAGTACAACATTGACTAATGAAGAATGTTTGAAAAATGGGTATACTAATGAAGTAAATCTGGCATACCCAAAATTAATCAGAAAAGCTTTTTACTGCAATGCTTAAAATTCAATTAAGTTTTTCTAAAATACAGGTATACAGTATTTTATATAGATTACATATATAAATATGTATGTATAGCTTTGTGTCTGTCACAATAAGTACCGTCAGCAAACCTATATGAATCTTATTAATGACTGAGTTAATATTTTAGTTATAATTATTCACATCAGTTAAAATTACTCTATATGTCCTTGTACTGAATGATAATCCTTTACATTTGATTTTACTTATATGAGGTTTAGATACAAAAGGTAGACCTTGTACTGAATTTATACCTGACAAGGTCATAGATTGTAAGCGCCCATTTAAAACAAATCTTATGCTACTGCATTTCATCATAATTTGTCTTTCTTGAAAGATTTTTAGTTACTCAAGGATTTATACAAATGAATTTGATTACCTCCCTACCTTTATAGTGTTAAATATTAAGCTTCTCTACATACACACAAGAAAGCTAATAAACATCCTTAGCATTAATGACTAATATTTATTAGAAAACAGTTGATTGAAAGTGCAATGGTTTATGTATTGTGAACTTAATTACATTTTTTAAAGCAAATCAACCGTGTACTTCAGGCTGCAGTAAAGCAGGAAGACTTAAAAGTAGTGGGGTTTGTTTGTGTTTGTTTTTCTTTTAGTTTCAGAATTTATTTAATTTTGAAATCTTTTTTAAAAAGAACATTTCAGCCATCATGAGAAAAAATGGTCCTTAGTTGCTTTTGTATCACTTCTTTCACAGTTAGTGTATTTACTGGAATTCTTTGTAGTACGGAGGACCCCTGTTTTCAGTTTTAAGGGGCATTTAAGGTCTAAATTCAGCCATGTTTAGAAAGATCTTTTACTGTGCAAGGAACTGGGTAGAGTCATTTTAACTACACTTAGAGCCAGAAGCTAAGCTAACTGTCCTAGTGAGCGGTCTGTGGTTGTGACTTTATGACTATTAGGAATATTTTGTGGAATCATGGCCTGCCATTCCCTCCTCTAACTTCCTTCCTGCTGAACTTCATCCCAGCCCTGCCCAGCTTTCTCACTGCTGGCCTTCACACCAATTGGCCTTGGCATTGGCCGTAAGGAATGCATGTTTCACTGCCCATCCCTCAGGGCCTTCACCATTCCACCTGTTCCCCTTACCCGAAACCCGGAACTTTGATGATAGGAGTCTTCCTGTCAGAGTTCTCTCCAGGGAGCCGCTTTCCTTGGTGACTCTTGAGGACAAGGAAGAGGTGTTGCCAAACCTTTGCTCCCAACGGTGAGTCTAGATTTTGGTTCTGTGATTCTCAGCAGTTCCTCTCGGCAGCTCTGATGCCTACTTCACATGAGCTGCTGCTGTTCACCTTCACTAGTGTGGTCTGGTAAATTCTGAAGACATTGTTCTAACACCCAAGATTGCCAGTCCCTAGCTTCCAGCTCTCTTTTTACCTGTGGTCTACCATCATTCTTGAGCTCTGCGTCTACAACATCACTTAATATTTCCTCAACATCCTCAATAGCAGCGACCACTTTTTCAGCCCCTAGCCTTGTGATCAGCTTCCTGGCTTCCCTCCTACTCTTGGTTACCATATTCATTTTCTTCGTTCATTGCTCTGATTTAAGACTGGGAACAGTTTAAAATTTTCAGTGACTCCTGCAAGGTTTTCCAAATAGAATACCCAAACCTTAGTTTGAGAGTCTAGCCTTAGCCCCCAAATCAGCTCTAGTTTATTTTCCAAACACTTTTTTGGGGTTTTTTTTGCCAGCAGGTTACGTGCGCTTGATATTGGTAAGCGCACTCCTTTTTGTTTGAAGTGCCCTCTTCCCTTCAGTCTGTTTCAGTGTAGCCCTGCTCCAGTGAAGACCTGCTGTGATTACTGTCTTCGCAGTGAAGCCAGCCTTGAGTGTCTCATCAGGTGGACCCTCTTTTTCTTCTCATCTCCCGTGGGATTTAGTTCGTACCTTTTCAATGATACTTATTATACATTTTTATTTTTAATATGTTTTATTGGGTTTTATGATGGCATGAAATGTGAAGAGGGTTTCCAGCCCTCAGGAAGAATATATTATTGGTTATGCCTGGATGTTTAAGTAATTTTTTTGAAAAGGAAATCCTGGACATGACAAGCTTTCAGAATATGGCCAGTGCAGATTGAAGAAATGAGTCTTAAACAAGAAGCACCCAATTTTAATCAAAGTTGGTCTGAAATAACAACTAATTTCTTTAAATCTACACTGCCATGGCTGTTGAGGGAAACTGTACTATGTAATTATAAGATTTTCCACCCAGTAAAAACAGAAACTGAACTTGTCATCCAATTTTCAATTATATGAGCTAATAAAGGCAGGAAATAGAATATGAGATGGAAAATATTATTTGTATCCATTAGCGTGACCAACTTACTAAGTAAAAGCAATGAATAGTTTTGATCTTTTCATTTTATTTAACTGCTCCAGTATTTCTATAAAATAAATAAAAGGTATTTTTTCAGTGCACTAGAACAGCATTTACTACAGCATGAGTACATTACACGTTTTTAAATGTACTTGTTGGTTGGTGTTCCCACATTTGTTTATATTTATTTATTTTAACTTATTGGATTGTAAACTCACAAATAAGGAAGATAAGTTATTTCTTCAGGGGAAAAAAAATCAGTCTTAGTATGATGTTATGTAATAGAAGGTAGTACTTCATAGCATTTGAAAGCATTGACTGTGGAGTGCACTGCCCGAGTGTGAATCTTAGCCCCACCACTTGTAGCTGTGAGACCTTTGGCTAATCACTTAACAGGCATGAGTCAGTTTCCTCCTCCTTAAAATGGGAATAATACTTACTTCATAGGATGTATGGGCATTAATGAGGTAATCCTTGTAAAATGAATGTTTACTAAAGTACCTAACACATAATAATTGCTCTATGATGTTAGTAACCTATTATTGTTATTTTAATAAATATGTTACAAGATAGTGCCAATAATATTTAGTGAAATAGAAAACAAAAGCAGTGGGAGAAAATTAATTCTGTGTAAGTTGTCTATAAACTAGAGAACAAAGCACTAAATAATTGTGTGCTTTGGTTAATTTTCTTAGTTCTAAGATTTAAGGCTAGCTAAACCAAGAATTTTGTTCACTGTGAGGACTAATGTTAAGGAAAAAGAAATATTTAATGGAAATACCAATGGTGTTTACACTACGTGATAGAAACTAGACAGAATTATAATTATTTTGTAATGTGACTCAATGTATACACATAGATACTGAGTTAGAAACTTCTGCGAAGGGAAAAAGAAATCTCTGAAAAAAACCAGGCCTCTATTTCAAAGAAAACAAGAAAAGTTAGACAATAGAATGTCAACACAGATGAGACATATGGTATAGCCATATTTTTGCCAAATCTCAACGTGGATTTATGAGATCCCCCAACTAGAACAGTGAACAGCTGACAGCTTCTCAAGCAGAGCCAGTTGATGAAACTGAGAATCCCTGCTTAAAATAAATTCATGTAGTTTAAAATAAAGTTTTATGACCACATATGATTTAACATTAAAACCTATATAATGAATTCTTAAAGAAAGAATAGGTCTGTTGCTTTAGTAAAGCTGTCCTGAGGCTCTCCTTCAGGGAAGATGGAGAAGGACACCCTCTTTCAGAAGAGAGCGCCTTCCTCTGCCCAGTATTTTGCCTTGAAAGGTTTGAAAGCGACTCCCTGAAGGTTTTATTTATTTTTTTTCCCCAAACTGTCTATTCAGTAATGGGCCTGACAGATAGAAGATAGGGGAGTAAAAGAGATTGCCTTTTTCTATATGGATTTGAAATTGTTAGGATTCAACAAATAGCAATTTCAACGTATAGGAAGTCAAGTTCTTTTGGCGTTAACTCAGCAAATGAATATGCGGTCAGCTGTGCAGTAGAATCCTACATTATCCATATCCTTACGCTGAAATGTTTCCTGCTTGATGGGGAAGGAAAGGCTGTTCAAATCTGTCTGCCCTGGAAGCAACAATAAATATCTGGCAGTATCGGAATCCATTTCCTCTGAGGCACGCTGCCTTGGGTTTGTGAGTAATGGTTTTTATTTCAGAAAGGAAGTTGCTCATTCCATTTTGGGCCCTGAATGTTAAAATGAAATTTTAGTTTTATAGCTGTTGTGTTTAGGCCCTTGAGAATAGTGTGTGTGTGTGTGTGTGTGTGTGTGTGTGTGTGTGTG